>NC_090278.1:69477936-69779880 GCF_040414725.1 Anabrus simplex | reverse complement strand
ACAGTTTGGTGATCAAACATTGTCAACAACACGGGTGCGTAAGGAGTGGCGGAGGAAAGGGAGGCAGCACCAGTGAAAGCCAAAACTGTCAGCTGGCAAGGATCTTGCAATCGTTTTTTCGATCGGTGAGGCATTTTGCTGATTGACTTTTTGCATGAGTGATACACAATCAATGCTGCTTACTACTGCGAGCTGTTGAACAAGGCAGGGGTTGCATATCGCTGCCAAAGACGAGATCAACGGATTCGACAATGCGCTGCTCCAGACTGCAGCTGTAACTGTCTCCAATCTATAGGAAATGCACTAGAATACACTTCATCATCCTCCTTACAACCCGGACTTATCGCCCTGCAATTTTCATTTGTTCGGACTGCTTAAAGAAGCTCTATGAGGGCAATGATTTGAAAGATGATGAGAATGTGGAAGACTTTGTGCACAACTTTTTTTTTCTTTTTTTTTCTTTTTTTTTTTGCTAGTGGCTTTACATCGCACCGACACAGATAGGTCTTATGGCGACGATGGAATAGGAAAGGCCTAGGAATTGGAAGGAAGCGGCCATGGCCTTAATTAAGGTACAGCCCCAGCCTTTGCCTGGTGTGAAAATGGGAAACCACGGAAAACCATTTTCAGGGCTGCCGATAGTGGGATTCGAACCTACTATCTCCCGGATGCAAGCTCACAGCCGCGCGCCTCTACGCGCACGGCCAACTCGCCTGATTTTGTGCACAACTGGCTGGTGACATGAACTTGTTCTTTTCATGATAAGGGCATCAAAAAGCGCCCTACGCTGGGACAAATGCATTTCCAAAGCAGGAAACTATGAGGAAAAATAAATTGTAACTGCCTTGTATTTTTCAATAATTGAATTTAAACAAAATACAAAATCCCGTTTATATTTGATCCCCCCTCGTATGTGAGGGGTTTAATTTACCTCCTCAAACTGGCTGGACACACTTTTATAGAGCAGTAAGTGCAAGAAATTCAGTTTTATACTCTTCAAGACCAGCTGTCTGGGGTACACCATGTGTACCCTAAACCTGTATTTTACTCATGGATTTTGTACATGTGAAGTTGCTTATATGTCTCCAACCCTTCAGGTATAACGCCTGCAGAGTTGCGAAGGAAATGAATCAAAGTAATCAAATTACTTTTTTAACATTTACATTCTTAGTAATGTTTACTTTTACAAAATGTCATTTTTACTTGTGATTTACATTTTGAAATAAAATTGTAATCATTGCATTCTATTCATTGATGTACATTGCACAGAAGCAGAAACGGGAAAGAGTAAATGATGAAGATAATAACTTTTTCAGTTCTATAGCAGAGCCAGTAGCTTCACCAGTTCTAGATGAGGTAGTTTCTTACTTCTTGAGTACTTTCAAAAACATTCCAATGATGTTCTTAATAATAAACACAGGTAGGAAGACCTAGGAAGAGGTGGCTGGACCAAGTGACAGAGGACATAGGAACAAGAGAAATCAGCTGGGATGTCGTCTTGAGAGAAGAGTGGTACATGGACAGACAGAAGTGGAGAGTGCTCGTAAATCATACCCGGGCAACTGGAGTGGAAAACTGATGATGATGATGATGATGATTCCTTAGAGTGCCCCTGTAGGGCATCTTTCCAGTAAGTGAGAAAAACTTTCCAGTCTGTCAAACACACAAAATGTCAATATAAATTATAATACTATGAACATACCTATAAAGAATACACACTATAATGCAAAGAATGACATGTTTTGTTCTTCAAGAACATCCTCAGATTCTATGAAATCACTTAAATCATGCGTATATATGTACAGTATTGTTTACGTTGCATCATCATCATCATCTGCAGTTTCCAGCTGTTGGCTGGGTCTGCTTTTACGTTGCATAAACTTTTCAATGATAAAGAGTTATGAGATAATATGTACAAGTATTAACAAATAATGATGATTTTATAAGAACTCAACCATCACTGTATTAACACATTGCAGACTGGGTGCCCTTCACCCCATGCACAGTCCTGTTCCCAGCCACTTCCTAACTACCTCCAAACTGGCATGCATGCATTCAAATAAACCGTCAGAATTTCACTACCCTTTGAAGGACTACTGTGTACTTTTCTGGAGGCCTTTCTGAATAGTTGTTGAAATTCAGGTAGGTAAGCATTTGTTGAAATTTATTCCGGCCCATAGTTTTTGGAAATATAGGGGTTTCTATTAGGAAATCAGTTGACCAGTAATCTTTCAGACAAGATTTCTTCACCTGCCCTATCAATATACACAAAGCATTTTTTTTTACTTCCCTGCTAGTGACATTACTCCACTTTAGTGTTTAGGGGATACGTTATGAGAATGAGAATTCTGCTCATAGTATAAGTTTGTCTGCTCAGCTATATACTGAAAAAATCCTCACCAAGCATAAGTCCCACTACTTGTTCTATGTTTCCAGGTTCATTAGGCAGGAGCACCTTCAAAATCTTCTACCCTATGTTCAATGTTGTCCAAAACCCAGTTGACAGAAAACACTACATTATTTACAATATTTAGAATATTTACACCCGTACAGCAATTATCACACTCGTTTTGTGCCACTTGAGTTCCACACCTTAAAGATAAGGCTATATCCACATCATCACTCGAAACATTTCTGTTAGAAGATATTTAATCATCAAACTTTAAATATTCAGCATCACTTGGATATTTGGAGCCTGTATCAGCACATAATTCACGAATAATTTCACCCTGTCTAAACACATGTGATCCCTGGGCGCCGCCATCTTGCATGGCTGTTTTACACTTTGTACACATGTCGTCAGGAAATGCAAAGAAAATCGATGATATGAAGAATAATCGAAAACAAATGCGACTATCGATTGTGTGGAACCATACATAACAGAGTTCTATCACCCTTGACTTCCAAATAGTTCTAGCATATCTCAAAAGATAGCACTACACTTCAGTCTGCTGCTAACATGAGATAACTCGGGAACGGTCTGCAATGCTCGGCCAGGCAAACACGAGTTCTCTCGGGACCGGTCCGCATTGTGTCAACACAATGGAAAAAAATTGTACTTATTGTCTTAGCTTCAGCAATCCAGATAAGTACAATTTTTTCCATTATGTTAAAAAGAGTGATTGGTAAATGTGGAGAAGATATGGAAGCTAATGGGAATGGGAAGCGTTTGCTGGAATTCTGTGCTAGTACGGGTTTAGCAGTTACAAATACATTCTTCAAGCATAAGACTAGGGTATTCACCACTACACATGGGAGGGTAGGGGTACCAGATCCATAATACACTATATCTTAACCGACTTCAAATTCAGGAAGTCTGTTGAATATACAGGTTTTTTGGAGATTTTTCGATGATATAGACCACTATCTGATCTGTAGTGAACTAAGTATCTCCATGCCTAAGGTAGGGAAAGTGAAATCTGTCTGCAAACGAATATGGGTAGAAAATCTCCAGGACAAGGAAATTAAAACAGAAGTACATAGATATGATCAGTGAGAAGTTTTGAACAGAGGACAGTAAGCAGGTTCAGAATATAGAAAGAAAATGGGTGGCATACAGGGATGCTGTAGTAGAAACGGCAAGGGAATGCCTAGGAACGACTGTATGTAAATACAGGAAAAAGCAAACATCTTGGTGGAATGATGAAGTGAGAGCAGCTTGTAAATGTAAAAAAGTAGGCTTATCATAAATGGCTCCAAACAAGGGCCGATGCAGACAGGGAATTGTACGTAGATGAAAGAAACAGTGTGAAACAAATAGTTGTTGAATTAAAAAATAAGTCGTGGGAAGATTTTGACAATAACCCGGAAAGGCTAAGTCAAGCAGCAGGAAAACCTTTCAGCAGTAAGAAAGAATCTTAGGTAGGGAGGGAAAAAGGAAATGAACAATGTTTTGAGTAATTCAGGTGAACTCATAATAGATCCCATGGAATTCATAAGTAAATATTATCATAACTATTGTACTTTGATTTCAAATAAAACAATATTGAGAAAAAATCCAAGTTTTCCTGCTTTTACTGTAGCAAATTTCATCGTTAGTTCTTTCTAGTTTATTTATTTGAACAAGTCAAATGGCACCCCTACCCGAGTTACATTACTGGCTGTACTGCACCCTTTTTCTTCAGCTTCTTCTTCTTCCGAATTTGGCCAACTGTGGACCGCATATAACTTAAGGCTTGTTGGCCTTTCTTCTCTTCTCTTCCCAGAACCTTTTCATTCTCTCGCTTCGTATTTTCCTCCTCAGAGATTATCCGGTTGGGCTTCTTTTAAGGTGGTTTTTCCTCAAAAAATTTGATTTTGTTGATTATGTTTCTAAACTTTTTCCTTTTATTGATCACCTCTAGTGTAATTCCAACTTCTTCTGCATCTCTTTTGACCTCTTCTACCCACTTAGTGGTGGCCTTCAATTCTACAATGTACTTAAAGATCTTTTTGGTCAGTCTGCTTTCATCCATTCTTACTAGATGTCCGTAGAAGTTCAACCTTCGCTTCCTCATTGTGTCTGAGATCTTTTCCGTTTACTTATAAAGATCCTTGTTTTTCCTTTTTTTCCAGGTTCCATCAGTAGTTTTCTGGGGTCCCAGAATCTTCCTTAGGATCTTCCTTTCTTTCTTTTCCAGTTCTTGTAGCTCCCCTTTTTTATTCAAAATAAGACACTCTGAGGCATACAATCCTTCTGGTTTGACTACTGAATGATAGTGTCGGATTTTGGCCATGTAGGATATCGCCCGTTTGTTGTACATACTCTGGGTTAGTTTGTAGGCCAATTCTAATTTTCTGGATTCTTCCTTTGATAGCCTCTTTGTCTAGCCCATTGGGTTGGATCCATTCTCCCAGGTATCTGAACTTCTCTGCCCTTTTAATTTTCCCATACTTTATCTCTACGTACTTCTCATTTCCGTGTCTATACTCCATATACTCCGTCTTTCCGTAAGAAACTTTAAGACCTGCTTTTCCGGCAATTTCGTGCAGTTTCTCTATCATCTTTATAGCGTCTTCTCGATTTTTAGCTAAGACGGCGAGGTCATCGGCAAAAGCTAGACATTTAATTTCCAAGTTCTGGCCTTCTCTTCCAAGGTGTATTCCTCTTATCCCTTCCGATTTCAGAGCTTCTTCCCAAGTTTTCATTATTTTCTCCAAAACTAGGTTGAAGAGGATCGGGGACAGTCCATCTCCTTGTCTGACCCCTGTCTTAATTTCGAACGGGATTGATATATCTCCGAGGAACTTGACTTTCGAGATGGTATCCGTCAGGGTTTGTTTAATGAGTTCTCTAGTTTTCTTGTCAATTCCAAACTCCTCTAGGACTTTTAATAAGGTTTGTCTGTCTATTGAGTCATATGCTTTTGTGAAATCGATAAAGACGACTACGGTGTTCTGGCTCCTTATTGCTCTTGTTCGCAGTATACTTTTGAGGTTGAAAATTTGTTCTGCGCACGACCTTCCTTTTCGGAAACCAGCTTGGTATTCTCCAATGAGGTGGTCAGTCTGTTCTTGAACTCTGTTTAGTAGAACTTTAGAGAATATCTTATAAGCAATTGACAGTAAGGAGATCCCTCTGTAGTTGTTCGGGTCTGTTCGGTTACCTTTCTTGTGGAGCGGATGTATAAGCACACATTTCCAGTCTGCAGGGATCCTCCCAGTTTTCCATATATCTTCTATACAGCGAAGAATTGCTTCCGCTGTGATTTCTCCTCCAATCTTCCACATTTCTGCCACTACGCCATCTTCACCTGGCGCCTTGTTATCCTTGAGCTCTTTGATTACCTGTTTGATTTCGTCTAGATTTGGAGGTTTAGAATCTGGGTTCTCACAGATTGGTTGCTGGGTCTCTAGTCTGTCCAGAGGTTCTTCACAGTTTAGCAGCTCTTTGAAATAGTCTGCTAGGAGTTGGCAGTTTTCTTTGTTATTGGTAGCAATGCTGCCGTCTGTTCGCTGGAAGCAGAGACTTGGTGGTTGATAACCTTGTAGTTCCTCTTTGAATATTCTGTAAAAATTTCTGCTGTTGTTCTTTCTAAATTCTTCTTCTGCCTTTTCCACCCTATCTCTGTCATATTTTCTCTTTTCACCTCGTACGATTTTGGCTGATTCCTTCCTTTGATTCCTGAACTCTTCCCACTTTTCCTCTGTCTTGTTGGAATTCCACCTCTTCCAGGATTTTAATCTTTTTTCAAGTGCTTCATCACATTTTTCAGTCCACCACCTGTGCTTACGTTTTCGTGGAGGGTTCCCCAAACCTTCAGATGCTTTGATCAAGGATACTTTCATTTCTTCCCAGTTATTCATGTCCAGGTTTGACAGATTCTTGATGTACTTTTCTTTGTTCTGCTTTAGTATTTCTGTATTGATTCTGGGTTTCTTGTTAGCTTTTGGCTTGATTCTGTTCGGTAGGAATCTTGTTTTGATTTCCGAGAGGTAATGGTCTGAATCAATGTTGGCACTTTTTCTTACTTTTACATTAAGAATTTCTTTTCGATTTCTGGCTGTTATTGCCACATGGTCTATCTGAAATTCCCCCAGCATTGCATTAGGGGAAACCCACGTTTTCTTCTTCTTTGGGAGTGCTTTGAAGTATGTGGACATTAATTTGAGGCTGAATTGTCTACAGAAGGCAATGAGTCTTTCATCATTCCTATTTGTTCGTTTATGTGCCAGGTAGTCTCCTACAATTTTTCTGTACTTTTTTTCCCTGCCCACCTGAGCATTGAAGTCACCAAGCAAGATCTTTGTGTGATGTGGAGGGATTTTTAAAGTTGCATCTTCGAGCATTTCCCAGAAATCTTCCACCTTTTCTGGGTTTTTCTTATTATCTTCATTTATCGGTGCGTGCGCATTGATAATCGTATACACCTTATTTCCCGACTTGAAAGAGAGGAGTGAGATCCTCTCTGATAGTGAAGCGAAATCAATTACGGATTCAATTATGTTCTTTTTGACTACAAAGGTTGTTCCAAGAATTGTTACGTTGGAGTTGTTCTTGACAGTAAAGAGATCCCTCTGTAGTTGTTCGGGTCTGTTCGGTTACCTTTCTTGTGGAGCGGATGTATAAGCGCACATTTCCAGTCTGCAGGGATCCTCCCAGTTTTCCATATATCTTCTATACAGCGAAGAATTGCTTCCGCTGTGATTTCTCCTCCAATCTTCCACATTTCTGCCACTACGCCATCTTCACCTGGCGCCTTGTTATCCTTGAGCTCTTAAGATTCTGAAACTCTCTGAATCCATTGGGTTTTCATCAAGGTATCTGGTTTCTTGTAATGCCATTATGCAAATGTTCCATTCTTCCATAACTTTGATTAGCTGCTTCAGTTTTCCCGTTTTTAGGAGGATATTGATATTCAACGTTCCAAGCAGGTGTTTTTGCTTGGGTCGTACCTTCTGTGATGAGGTTCTGGGAAGCTCCGACTCTTCCCCACACGATGTTTCAGGCTCTCCAGAATCCGACGGCCTGATTGCATCGCTCATGGCGATAGGGGATTTCCGTTTCCGGCTGCCCCCTGGAGTAATCTTTACCGAAAGTGTTTCCATCATGCCTTAAGTTGAAAATAATTGAGAGGATGGGTACAGCCCATACCTCAGTGTTAAAACTGAAGTTGTAAGCCCCAGAGTTTATTTTAGGCCGCCCCTAACCTGGAGAACAGACGCCTTTTGCAGTCGCCCCTAACCTGGAGAACAGACGCTGCGTGTGTTTCAAAGACAGTTCTTCCACCTTCTTCGCCGTTGGGAATTATATTCCTCATCCGCCGTTGAAGCTGTTGACCTTCTTCTGGATTTATATTGTACTCGTTTTAATCCCCTGAGTACAGGGTTGCCCCTTCTGCCCTCTCCACCATACCAAAGTCCACCTTCTCTGCCACAGACGCCATTGAGGTCTTCACCCATAACCCTGGGTTGGGCCCTCCACATTTATGACCCCTGGAGAGAGGGTGTGTACTGCAGCCTATTGACAACCAGAAAAACAGAGTAATAGGGTTTGAAAAAAATGCACCTAAAGTTTAAAGAAAACTTTTGGTTAAACACAAAAAAAAAGAAAAAAATACCAGGCATGTCAATTGGGTACATACTAATAGTGTAAAAATTCCCCAGGACCATAATTTTCAGTCTTGGTGATCTCCTGAACACCATTTTCTGCAAATCTACCTTCTGAAGACCATGTTCTTCCATTTTGTGATATCAAGATTTCCCATACCTTGCAATCTTCTAACAATAGCATTGATTAAATTAAAAAAACATCAAGTACATCAATTTTTGAAAGTTTTCCTCCTTACAAAGGTAGTTGTGGTCTCTTGGATACCCTTTCTTATAATCAATGGTTGAAACATTCCATTAGGATTCTGGGTATGGCCAAGTAAAAATATAGTAGATCTCCTTTTGTTAAAGGGGCCAATGGAATACATCCACAGTAATCCCTGCCTGTCATAAAAAAACAATTAAAAGGGGTAATCTCACAGGCTCTCGACTTTCGAGAGTGCCAGGTAAGGTAGCTTAAACAATACAATTGCTTATATATGCCATGTTATTTCCCTGTGACGAGTTGTTGTAGATGGCATTGCTGGATACTAGGTTGGCTTCTGTAGACTACTGCATTCCATTTCAGTCTCTGCAGCATCCGTTTTTTTTGGCCCTCTGTAAGTCACCCTATGTTTTCCGTCATTGCAAGGTGACACATTTTTGGATTCTTCAGGATAAGATTTATGTGATGCTGACCATTGAATCTAATACTTCTATCATTTTTCATGTGTATATCATAGTGCTGATCTTGAAGCACACAAATCCCCATCAAAACACTTGTAACTCCTAAAATTCTGGTTTGATTGGACTGGGATTATAATTATTAAGATAGTTCTCAACAACATTAAAAAACTCAAAAGGTTGTTTCTCATGCATTCACATGTTTAACAGAGAGCAGCACTCAAGGCACATTTTTTTTTCAGTTGCCACTGCACAGCTTACAAGAAGAATGGCAAACCAGTTATAACTTGGCAAGGGAGACGTTTGAAAAATTTCCGTCTTCTCTGATATCATTTAAGAAAAGAGTAGGTAAACAAATGATAGGGAATCTGCCACATGTGTGACAGCCTTAAATACAGATAGTGGTGATTGATGGATAATCTTCCATCCTTCTCCCACTTAATAGTATACGTATGCTTTGTTGAACGTGTGTAACTTTTCCAACACAATTTTTTAAAATTAGTATTATTTTCATATCGCTCAGTTTCCCAAATTATTCTCTATGCAATGACCTCACTGATACTTCCACATCAGTCCACTTAAAGTAGCTTTTGTGACAAGGGAGAAGTGCTTTTTTAAATCCAATGCAGTTCATTCTCTCATATATGGAGATTATCAATTCTTATGTAAAGAATACACGACGGGAGGGAGAATAAGCGATGAAAAAAGGAGAAATTCAAACCGAAAATAAAAGAATGAATCCATCATGGACCATACATTACGTACACAATGTTTTTCTTATGGCTACCATAGCAATGCGTTGCAATAACAAGTCTAGGCCTAAAGATCATCTCGGCTGATTTGATCTCCTCCTGAACATTCTTATTACCAATTTTATTTTTTACAATGGTTTACGTCGCACCGATATAGACAAGTCTTATGGTGACAATGGGATAGGAAAGGGTTAGCAGTGGGAAGGAAAAGACCGTGGCCATAAACTCGATGCCTTGTGTTATATGGGAAACCATTCAAAACCATCTTCAGGGCTACCGAGAGTGGGGTTCGAACCCACTATCTCCCGAATGCAAGCTGACAGCTACGTGACCCACACCAGACAGCCACTTTCTTGGTCAATTTTAATTAATACAAATACTTT
This sequence comes from Anabrus simplex, assembly GCF_040414725.1. Lineage (NCBI taxonomy): Eukaryota > Metazoa > Arthropoda > Insecta > Orthoptera > Tettigoniidae > Anabrus > Anabrus simplex. The sequence goes on along the minus strand of NC_090278.1, from coordinate 69,770,054 downwards.
TTAATTATTATACCTTTTAATGTTGTTATCCATGTCAGTTTTTACAAATAAGTCAGTATATGTGATTTTGCAAGGCAGACCATATCTTAAATGAAAAGGTTAATAGGCACTGAGGTAGTGATATTTTAAACATATTTTTTATTATGAAACTATATCCATTATTGTCACATACATAGTTGGTCACAGGCAGCTACATTTAGAGGTGTTATTATTACAACAATGAGATATGTAGTACTGCTGTAGTGCTGCCCTGACTTCACTCGAGAGGGACTTCCCTTATACATTATCTATGCGCATACTTCAATAGTATGGTCTGTAAATTTAGAACATAAAACAATTTACTTAACTGGCATAATAATAGTATCAAAAATAGAGTATTTTCAGTTTTACACTCAACCTAACAAGCACCAAATTACTTCACTAAATGCTGAATGAATTTCACTTTCTTCTGAACATCATGCGCCATCAGATCCCGGATGCTACATCAATTCTTCTGTACATTTTATGCAGTGTCTTGTGTGGTAATGAACTGTAATACACTGGTAATTCTATCTTAAAGAATGTTATTCTCTTCACTCCAGTTACTGTTTTATAAACAAAACTGATGGAAGGCTCTGAAGTACTGGCTTGGCTTCAGTTCACAAGAAAGTAGCTATGTCATTCTGTGCTGAAATTGTGGAAAGGTACCATGATGTCATTCACAAGTAGGGCCTATAAACACACATAAGCATGCTATGTGCATATTGTGGCAATAAATCACAAGTTGTGCTACAAGACCCACAGCCAAAACAATGTGGTTGCTTAACCCTCTGCCAGATCCTCCTGCTAAATAAATACAACTCCTCATAAAAACAGCAAAAATATACAATTTTCCTTAGAGATAACTTAATGCTTTTGCCAGATTTATGGCATGCTAGAGAAATGGAGATTTAAGGTGGAGCTTTCAGTTTTATATCAGACCTCAGAAACACTGAAGGAGCTGAACTACTAATACAATTCAGCCTGACCAGCAATTTACAAGACACATTCTCTGAGAATAACAGATTGTTGAAAATATTACTCAACTGTCGAAACAGAGATTCTCTTCCCTCAACAGAATTGAGACCTTTTGTTCAAAACACCAATTTACTGCAACGGCTTAGTGTCCTTGCAATGCTCTTACCTGAGAAGAATATGACTGACAACCTGAGGGGTTCAACTGTAAAGTCATGGAAAAGTTCTGCAGCCAGAAACAACAAAGTAAGGACTTCATTTTTCATCAGGAGGCAAGTACTACACATTGCCAATATTTTCCTGTGGGTTTATTTGTTTGTTCAGTTTCTTACTGGAATATTAGAACACTCAACTGCATTTTAGCACAAACTTCCACCGGTTGTGATCACACCCAGGGCATGTGAATTCTACTTTCTTTTGTATATCATGATTAATCAAACCCTACATAACTCAGTCATCAGACTCTCAATACCCTACATGCTGCATTAGTTACTTTTTCTTTTGAGGCTCATGTCTCCGCATGTGTTGCACTAAATTTGAAGCCATCTTGCCACAAACAGTACAGATAATTGGCCCGCCTGCTGTGTGGTTTAACTTGTAATGCTGGTTGTAGGCACTAAGACCAGGAAAGGTCTTCCCACATATCTTGCAGTAATGTTTTCCAGAACTGTGCACCTTCATATGGATACGAAGGCTCCCTATCTGAGCAAATGTCCTGTCGCAATCGTTGCAGGTAAAGGGTCGTTCATTAGTATGAGTTCGCTTGTGTCTCTCAAGAACACCACTCTGCGCAAAACTCCGTCCACATGTTGGGCACCTATACGGCTTCTCTCCAGTATGAACTTTCATGTGGCTCTTCAATATCCAAGTGTTGCCAAATTTCTTTCCACAGGAGCTGCAGGATAACTTTGCATTCCCATCATGTGGAGTGGATGAATATTCATCTGAATCACATGCAGATGAATTTAGTTTTCTTTTCCTGGTTCCCTCGTGTTCAGAATCTGCAGTGCTGAAGAATACAACACAAGTCATTACTATACTTTGAGAAAGAATTATAGTTTGATATTCAGAAGAAAACCCTAACAGATTTTTAAATATTTTTTGATGGTGATTTAACATTGCACAAACTCAAATAGATTTATGGCAATGATTACATAGGAAAGAAAGGGATTGTGATCTCAAGACACTGATGACAGGCCCTGAACAGAGGCTGGATGTTGACAGGAAAGTTCAAACCTCCAAGAAAGTTCAAACCTCCAAGAAAGAAAGTTACACCATTGGTCTCAAACTACTGTAACTTGAAAAGTAAAGATATCGACCTCCAACTAACATAACCTAAACTAACCACATAGCTTAGTAGTGTGTATGGTGCGATTCCTTTCAAAAGAGCACCCATTGTGGCTCCATTTAATAGCCTTCCTCAGCATGGTGTAGTGGGAAAGATACTGCACCTTTCATGTACATATTATATTCAAGAGTACAAGGACTTTTCTTTATGGTTACCCATTTAGTGTTAGCCATTCATCATTAGAAATAACCAATTCACTACCACATGGTAATATCTGAAAACCAGTCGGCACAGAATTAATCACAAATATCAGTACCGGTGAGCCTCCGTGGCTCAGACGGCAGCGCGTCGGCCTCTCACCGCCGGATACCGTGGTTCAAATCCTGGTCACTCCATGTGAGATTTGTGCTGGACAAAGCGGAGGCGGGACAGGTTTTTCTCCGGGTACTCCGGTTTTCCCTGTCATCTTTCATTCCAGCAACACTCTCCATTCTCATTTCATAGCATCTATCAGTCATTACTAAATCACTTTGGGAGTGACGACCCCATCGTACTAACAGCCTATATCTGTTTCATTCATTTCATTCCTGACCCGGTCAATGACTGGAAAACAGGTTGTAGGTTCTCATTTTCATAAGTACCGGTATCTGTAAGCAACAGAATGTGCTGCACCATGTTGACACCTGTACTAAAGCTCAAGGGAACAGCTCCACATTTCTGATATTATTTTGTTAATGACATGAAAGTTTAAACAAAAAGATACAGTGATAGCTGCCTTACACTCTATATTCATGTCTTCACCATTTGAATAGTATGATCTTGCCATAAAATTATTACTACGATCACGAAAATATGAGGTGCACAAAAATGAGAATTTTCGCAGCCCATTACCCACTGTCAGTCGAGAAATTACGAGAATTCTCAGGGCCTGTCACCCTAGTGACACCTCAGATAATTAATCTGCATTTAAATCTTGAAATAGTTTCTCGTCACAAGGCAAGTTCCCATGTACTCTTGAGATAGAACACCCACGTATATATATAGTTTTCATGTCTGCAAAGAGCATGCAAGTTGAAAAATATATTGGCACTAACATGTACAACCCCACTATTTCATGACATACTTACAAACTGTTCAAAATTTGGTCAACAGATAACAAACTGCAAATGATGTTGTGTGTAAAAAAGGAGAATTCTGGGACATGTCATCAATGTGTTATTCAAGGCGTATAGCCCCAGGATTTGTCTGATGCAAAAATGGTAAACCAGGGAAAACCATCTTTGAACCCACTATCTCCCACTTTCAAGCTAATAGTTACACAGTAAACAGATATGATGGGAGCGTATAAAATGGTTGATCAATTAGTTCTTATTGGTTACTAGGTGACAGAGTAGGTCCAACATGTTGGTGTTATCACAGGGTCACTTTGTCCACTGAAATAAGTAGGATAATAAATGTTGCAGTAGTGTGTGTGCATAGAAGATAATTCTATCAGTTCTTCATTGTGACCAGCTAAATTTATTCTTGCTAAGTAAAATAAGTTATACATTTTATTATTTGTGAATATCTAGGTCTGTTATTAATGTGAATGATGGCTGCTCATACTTGACCTACAGTTTGCCTTCTGTGAGAGAGACCTTTCCTGGCCATGGTATCAAAAAAAGTTCTTAGGATAATGGTTTCTATGCACTGGATGAGAGGTTGCAAACTCTTATTTTTCCATATTGCAGTGTTTAGACATTGTTGCTTTCTGAGCAGGCACACCAGGGCTGCAACTTCTCTACAATGAGAATTACCACACTCTAACCCAGATTGTTTTTGGAGATGATAGGGAATGAAAGACCTAGGAGTAGGTGGGATGCAGTTGTGGTCTTAATTAAGGTACATATTCTTGGTGTGGAAACGGGGAAGTACAAAAAAAAATCTTCAGGGCCAATGGTAGGATTTTAATCCACCAAAGCAAGCTTACAGCTAGGTAGTCTGCATACCACACTGCCAACACACTCAGTGCTGAAAAAGTTTGTGAGGTACTGTGAGATAACTAGTAAACTGTGTTAGAATTTGTTTCAAACTGTGAATGCTTTAAAGAGTGACTGATAATCATCTTTCTGGACACAAGATGGGATAATTGTTGTTCATACTCAAGCAAATTAACCTTACATTAATGTTAACATTTAATATACAAAACATTCATTCCAGATCTTTCCACCCTGAATAAATTTAATGAACACATGATAAATTATAGGCATATAAAATCAACTGATTGCAAACAAAGTACTTTCATTATAAACCAAACTAATAATTTTGTAACTACTAATATACCAATTGTATTTAAACTTTATCGGACGAGCGCTTAATATATCAGCCAATACATTACAGTCAGTCAGAAACTGTGGCCGATTTATCAACCACATGGAAATTCTAAGTTCCCAAGGAGGGAATTAGATATTTTTCCACCAACAGAGCATGTCAAAAAACAGATCAGATGTAAGGCTTTTCAGGCGTTTTTTTTATCAACCATAACATTACACTTTGAAATGGAGACGTAGTTGAAATATCAACCGCAGAGTTCACTGTGAATTCTGGCTTATGAAAAGTATTTACTTGTTCTCTTACTGATAAATTCATCAAACCAATGTGCAGAAGAATGTGAAGGCTTCTTTTCCTGCTAAAAATAAAACAGTAAGTGGACAACAATGACAATGCACTGAAACCTCTCACTGTTGAGAGGTTCAATACCCATATGGGCTATGTTGTCCTGGGGGGAAAAGCTGTCTCACAAAGAATTTCATGTGCTACTTGTTAGAAATCAACTAGATGCTGCTCAAGACATGAACCCAGATCTACCATTCACTTATCACACCAGACCAAGTACAAGCTCTGAACGTCTCTCTCGCCTCTGAAGCCATGCTCAATAAAGATGGTTTATGGATTGCTCATTCAGGGTAAAATATATTAAATATAAGTGGATAGCGAGTCAAAAATGTAATCCAATTTATTTTTCAATTCGTCATACTGACATAGCTAGGCCTTACAGCAACGTTACTATACGAAAGGACTAGGAGCGGGAAGGAAGTGACCATGGCCTGAATTAAAGTACAGCCCCAGCATTTGCCTAGTTTGAAAATGGGAAACCATGAAAAACCATTTTCAGGGCTGCCAACAGTGGTGTTCAAATGATCCCTAAGTCAATAAATATGGATTTTTAATGCCAGGTTTGAGATCCTCCTGATGTTCTACAATTTGCAACATAATTAATGCCTGGAGAATGGTGCCAAATGTTGGTTGAAAAAATTAATAGGCAACACACACCAGAATACAAAACCGGCTACTCCCCCCAAAAAATCTGAAGAGGAAATTAAAATCTTTATAGGTCCCTGGATAATAACAGTGCAAGTAAAGAAATCACTTCTACGATTATGTTGAAGCTCCAATACTTATCTCTAATTCTCTATTTTCTAAGACTAAGACAAGGAATAGCCTTTTTAATATTTACCATCTATATTTTAATGACAGAGTCTGAACATGCAGAAAATGACCAACTCTATAAAGAACTTTTTTGTGGATATGCTTTTGAAATGATCCCAGAATTACTACACTCACGAACAAAACTTTAACCTGATGAATATTAGACACAATGAAGTGTGATGACCATTTCAAAATTCCACATACTATTGTAACTTGTTCTTTTGATGCCAATGATGACCAATGGTGACGAACAGATACTGTCAAACACAGATTTAACAAAACTTGTTTCATTATGTTACACCTCTCTTTGCTCAAGTCACATATGATACCAGTCTGCTAGTGGTTCATTTCCTGGCATGGTTATATACTTAACACTGACTGGTAAGACCAGCTTGATATATTTACACTTACTCATCCAAAAAAGATCCATTATAAACATTACCATCTTCTTCACAAATTTCTTCTTTCACATCCTGGAACAAATAGAAATCAATATTACATTTAGTATTATCATTCAAATAATAATAATAATAATAATAATAATAATAATAATAATAATACCATTGAAAAATTACATGAAATTGCCATCAAAACAGGACTTCAAATCACATATGAGGAAACTCAATACACAGGAGGAGCTTCATGATACTTAGATGGACAACCTATGATCACCAAATTTGGCAAAATCTTTCAGGTGAACTAATTCAAATATTTGGAAGAAATTATTCAGCCCTCTGATTTAAACCACAAAGAAAATAAGGAAAGAATTTCCAAGGTACAGAAAACTTACAGGATCACTTGGAACAGGTACAATAAAAAAAATCAATATCTTGGAAAACAAAACTTTGACACTGTAATACAGTAATCAAACCTGAAGCGTTATATGCTTCAGAAACCTTAACATTTTCACTACTGAGTTTTGATGACCAGGCCGGGCTGGGTTTTTTTAAAGCAAGGAGCACTTCTACAGATACATATTTACTGATACTATTAATGGAATGCATATCGTCCCCTTAGCCCCGCAGCCCAAAACGGTACTGGGGATGAAGTGAGATTATATTTTGCACCATACTTTTACAGTTGGATGCCCTTCCTGATGCAAACCTCAACTGAGAAGATAATGAATATGAAATGAATTATGGTCAATGAAACTGGTTAAGGAAGTGGAAGGAATTTGCTGTGGCTTATGAATAGGAACTGCCCCGAGATTTGCTTGGGAGTGCAGAAGGGAAGAAAAAAAAAAAAAAAAAAACATTCTCAGTACAGCTGACACTGAGGTTCGAAGCCACTCGTCTGCCGAGGGCAGAGCTTGGCTCCATAGCCGTAGCATGTTAATATGCAAGGCTACTCAGTTCGGTGATACTATTACTGAAATATAATATAAAATTGTTGATCCAAGAACTGGTATTATCAAAATCATTTACATTTGGGGAAAAATAATTTATCTGAGGAAGAGATGGCAATTCCACATGAGATTCGTAATTAATACTTTGTCTCGCACTTTCTTGTAGTTCAATATCACCACTTAGGTATTCATTATCAAAATATAGCTCTCCAGAATCTCTATTTATAAGGAAACATTCAATTTCTTCTTCAAAAAGAGATGAATGTATACTTCAAGACGCCATGATGGCTACACGTTAGTGGGAAAGATGTTCCACTCCAACGAAGCTGAAATAACATCAGATCGCTTTCAAAACACATGAAGCGGAGTGGTATATCTGCCGTACAGGACTTCTTTGAGCATTTCCAAGGAATCTCAAAGCATGACAATATATCACGTTCATTTGTGAGATCGGTGAAGTACACACTATACCAAAATGTATATATACGGGTTTGGCAGTGAATGGGTTAATCATTGGTGGCGGGGCTCTAACCAAAGACATAGAGAAAGAGAAAAGGAAAATTTTAAGGAGAATTTTTGGCCCAGTTTGTATAGAGGGAGTATGGAAAACATCATCTGAGGAAATATATTGTCATTCCGAAAAATTATCTCACACTTTTCAGAAAAGACGATTGAAATTTTATGGACATATCATCAGAATGAACAGTAAGTGACTAACTAAAACAATTCTCAACCTGTCCCTTTCATCTAAAACCAAGAACAGCTGACTTCGTGAAATTGAAACAGACCTCCAAGAAATAAACATCTCAAAAGACATTTTACAGGACAGGTGTAAATTCAAAACCAAAATCGACAATCACCAGTTTGAAGACACTACCAACACCAGAGAAACTATAACTTGGACAGAAGAACGAAGGAAGCAGCTCAGCGAGAGGATGAAGAGATTTTGGGAGGAGAAGAAGGCTAACACATCAGCTAAACTGGTTCAATCGAGCTCCTAAGTAGGGCATAACAATGTAAATAATAATAACTAGCAGTTTCCCGCTGGCTCCGCCCGCAATGTACAAAGTATGGTGTTGTTCGGTACTATCCTCATGGATGTATTTGCAAAGTTTCGAGTTAATGAAATAAAGCAAATGATCTGCTGTGGTAATAGAACGTAATATTATGTCAACAAAACACTTGAAAATACATCACAGAAAGAAATTGAATTAAACGTTCCTTCGAACAACACTACGCGCCGAACTGTTAAAACGTCCTTCAAAGATCTTCGTCACGGAGACAAATGTACTCATATCTTTTCTAAGAATCTACCAATTTAAGTAGTTATTACTTCAAAAGAAAGCGCTTGATCCATTGAGTGTTTTTAGATCAAAACGAACTGCGTACCTCAATTAGAACAAAAGATATGATTGCTTCAATGAGAAAAAATGTTGAAGAAATGAGACATCAAATTGAATATGCACTCATAACCTTTCTCAGAATCAAGCAATTTGAATAGTTAAGAGCTGGAATGAAAGAGCTTAATCCACTGAGTGTTCTTAAGCCAAAACAAACTCCGTATCTCAATTAGAACCAAAGATACGATTGCTTCAAGGAGACAAAAAATTGAAAAAATCAAATGATTCGTGGAAGGCGGAAGTTAAGTGATTTATATTACCTGATGACAAATCTGTGCTTGAATACCTTTCAGTTAAAAAAATAATGAAGGAAATCAACCGGATAGAATGTCCGGACTGACTGACTTTAGTTTTCATAAAAAATTTAATATATAGATAATAATAATAATAAAAATAACTACAAGGCTGTTAAACAAGGTTGATTATATGCTTCAGAGTCTTATGCCTGGGTGCATCATTCTCAAGAAATATCGGGTGTTACAAAACCACGGTAAAACTATTACAATGATATTGTCATTAACACGTTGAGTGCCAGACCAAAATTCATAGGATTTCCCTCTAGTGCCGTGACCTAATAACATTGAGTTACTTCCTGGTGCCGAAACGTTCACAGGCTTAACGAAGCAAGTGATCGCTGAAATGAGGATATATTTATGATATATTAGGTTAATTTATTATGTATATTAGGTAAAATATTGCAACCCCATACGGGGCCGTATTGGTCGTTACGAATTGTACATGTACCGCCGTATGGGGTCGCACTTATACAGTAGTTAATGTCCCGACGCTTGCCCATACTTACCTTTTCCAGTCCAGGAACACATTATATGCCATTGATTATGAGAGATGGGTTACCTAGTTCATACTGGATCGTAAAAAGTACGATCCCGGACTTTGGGTAAGGAAATGTTTCTAAAGACGATCTTCCAATTTTAGGTTAGGAAATTTTCGTACAAAAAGTTGTTTAGTGAAAATCATGTGAATTTGGTAAATCAGGATGTAAGAGCATAATATTGTCAGAAGAATTTGTAGTCAGGGAATACTGAATATAAACGTAATTATGTTTGTATAGGGCTAACGTTTAATTTGGGTAAGAGAACCTAGCAGTTATGATTGTGCAACATGGGAAACCAGTGACTATATTGTTGAAGACTGTTGAAGTCAGTCAAAAGTGTTGCAACCAGTAGCTTGGAAACCCGGAGAACAGTGGGAAAGTGTGTGCTGAAGAATGTAATTCATCAATATGGATGAACGTGCGAGATCACTATTTGCTCTGTACTGGGTTCAAAATCACTGTAACCATATACATCGTCTACATCACCACTGTCCGACTTGTTCAATACATCGTCCAGACTACCTGCACTAAGACTTTTACTGCTCGATTTACTCATAGTGACTTAAAGGAAAAGGAAACTCGCAGCACTGCACACTTATATAAACAATTCGTGCGCGAGATAGACAATGATTTTGTCACTCTACAAAGCACTTGTGACGTACCCACAAAGGGTCACACCAAAACAGGAATTAACAACTCTCATTATTGTTCCGTATTGAAAACCACCTACTTGGTGGTTTTATTAAATTATCCTTAAGATTTTATGCCTAAAACAGAAGTTGATGAATAAAAGGTGGGCTATGCACGTACATAAATAGAAGGTCAACAGATGGCAGGAAGAGACTTTACACACCTCTGAAACACACACTGACTGCACACCCAAATGGGTTCGCATAGTTCTTGATTTCGAACAAAGGTACAACCCCATATGGTGACGTGAAGTTCAAAAACTTGACTACTCTTACATACCCAAATCGGATCGCTTGGCACTCAATGTGTTAAAACTGTTACACCATCGCTATTCCTTGGTTTGAAGACCACAGGTTCTTGACGCTTATTTTTGTTGCTATTGTTCCCCTGAGAAGTATTTCAAAGTGGTATTCAGAAGACTGTAGAGCCTCTGTGGCTCAGATGGCAGCATGTCTGCCTCTCACTGCTGGATACTGTGGTTCAAATCCCGGTCACTCCATGTGAGATTCCTGTTGGACAAAGCGTAGGCGGAACAGGTTTTTCTCCAGGTACTTCGGTTTTCCGTCATTTTTCATTCCAGCAATACTCTCCATTCTCATTTCATAGCATCTATCAGTCATTAATAAATCACTTTGAGAGTGGTGACCCCATCGTAATACTAGCCTATATCTGCTTCGTTCATTACATCCCTGACCTGGTCAATGACTGGAAAACAGGTTGAAGGTTTTCATTTTCATTCAGAAGACTGTGTTGAGTTCGACAGTCACTTGTCTTTAATTTATCCAGTTGTGTATGTTTTGCCTGGAACCATCAGATGTCTTTTTTCATTCTTTCTTTATTTATGGGACGAATATTATTTATTTAAATTATTTTCATTTTGTATAAAGAAGTTTTCTAATGAAATGAATTAATTATTAATTATTAATTAATTAATGAATTATTGTAGTAATTTTAATCATATCTTCATTTAGAGCCCCTTATTTCTATGATTAATTAATTTTGTTTTGTCAGGTCAGGTTATCAGTATCAGCCAATATGAAAAAGGAAGGGCGAACAAGAGTGTCAAATTTTAATGCATTTGAAACTGAAATGTTCACTGACTTGGACGATTAATTGACGAAACAATATTATTTCTACGACTAGGAAACTTGAGTCAGTTGTGTATTAATCATAACAAGGACGTCACAATCTCCTCCTCCAAACGATCCCTGTTTTGAAACGAGGAGTCCATCCTATCTTCAAATAGATTGTTCCTGTCTCTTTCTCCCTCTTCATCATACACAAGACACTGTAGATAAACAAGATGCGGTGACAAATCCATTTTAACGATAAGGTCACAGCATTTTGGATGCAAGCAATATAAAACTTGCATGCGAGATTATGTAGAGTACGTAGGCCTTAAAGCCTTGGTTAGTTGCTTAACCGCTAGCTCATAACTGGTAAATTTTTAACCATGATAAAAGCGTCAAAAATGTTAAAACCGGGCTTGATGCAACAGAAATTCAACTTTACCATGGAAAGCTATTTATTTTGCCACAGTTAAGTCATAATCAACGTTGATGCATCTGGACAAGTCAATCGGCATGCAAAAAGAGAATGCAGGTTATTATTATGAAAGACTTTGTGCAGCGTTTGGTCTGCAAGTCTGTGAATCCTCTATTTTCTATTAGCCCTGTGGACTCGTACAGTTCCTCATCTCTTGCCATTAAATCATAAAAAACAGTGTTCAACCATCATCACTTTGGTCTCTCTCTACCCTTATTACCCTCCATGCAGAGTCCACTATTCCCTTTGATAACCTGTCCTCCATTTGCCTCACATCACCCTAGCAATGAAGCCAATTTACACTTACAGCTTCAACTGTGGACTTCATTCCTAACTTGGCCTTTATTTCCTCATTCCTAGTAGCCTCCTTAATAAATGATCTACAGTCTTTCTTATAAACTATGTCCACAGTGTTTATACTCTGCACTACTGTAGCTGGCTCAGCCGAAATTATGTCGCACATGACCACCCTGCTTTAAGCGTGTATACAATCTTATATGAAATCTTACCTTATAAAAGAAGCTGGAAGTGTCGTCCTTCCTGGGTTATACAGGCATTATATCTGGTAATCACACTCTGGCTGACGTGAGTTGAGTTCTGTCATTGTAATGTTCCTGATTTCATTCACAATGTTTTCATTCAGTTCCTCCAACGTGTGAGGATTTGTTTCATACACTTTTTCTTTCAGTTTACTTCACAAATAAAAATCACACAGGTTAGATCTGGAGAATAAGAGGGGAAATAGACCAGCACTGATCACTCTGTCTGCAAACACTTCTGAGATTGTAAGAAGGGAATCTTCTGCTGTAAGGGCAAGATCTAAATCTTGTTGAAACCACCCATGCGATTTATCTTCTTCCATTAACTGATGGAAAAACGGCATCAAAATGTCATTTTGGGTCTCTCTGCATTCACTGTTGTCTCAAAAAAAAGCCCAAGTATTCGTCTTGCACTAATACCACACAAAACACCAATCTTCCTATCATAGTGAGGGGCTTCATAAACACCATTAGAATTTTTTGCACATGAAGAGGGAGAGTTATGACTGTTCACACGACCATTAAGATGAAACTAGAACTTTCACATACGAAAATAAAGTGTTTAATGATAACTGTCTCGTCATGTTAATGGCTGAGATTCATACTGACGACTGATGCCTGCCAGGACAAACATGTGCAGGCTTCTTGCAAAGTCAAGAACTATGTGCGCGCCTCCCATACTGCAGCTTACGTCTCAGAGGGTAAGAAACGCCACCTCAATGGTCTTAGTTTATAATAAGAGATCCTGTATGTTTACCATGAACAATAAAAGTGAAAGATTACAGACCTTAACTCTTGTGACTACTTTGAACCAATAATTCAATCTACCATAAATTCTAACCGCAGCCTGATTATCAACATATAAAGGGGCATTCAAATGAAAACCGAACACCTGCTACAATGTGACCATGGGACGGTTTTATTGAAAAGTAATTACCAAAAGCATTAACACATTTATCCTTCTGGGAGACGAGATGATCAATTCCAGTTTTGCAGAAAGAGGTAGGTTGCTGATGGATCCACAACTGAACCCACTCTAGCACGTTTTCGTCCGAATGAAAATGACATCCGCGAATGCCTTTATTCAGGTCGCGACAAATGTGAAAATCACTAGGTGAAATGTCTGGGCTGTATGGAGGATGTTGAAGTGTTTCCCAACCAAACTGTTGAAGTGTAGCCTTCACCAGATTGGAAGTATGGGGCAAGCATTATCATGAATTAAGATGATTCTGCCTGAGAGCATTCCAGGGCATTTTGATTTTGAGGTATGTCGCAGTTTTTTAAAAGTGTCTTCATAGCGCTGCGCCTTGAATGTCGTTCCACGCTCAAGGAAGTCGACAAGTAGAGGGCCCCTGCAATCAAGGAAGAAGGTCATCATGACTTTACCAGAACTTGTTTGAACAGCTTTGGATTTCTATGGTGGGGAAGAATTGTGATGTTTCCATTGTTGGCTCTGCCGTTTGCCCTCAGGCTCAAAATGGTGGCACCATGCTTCATCCCCATGATGATACAGGACAGAAACACATAATCTTCCTCTTGGTACCACTGCAGATGACTCAGACATGACGCCATTCTCTCATCTTTTGTCCCTCTGTCCATTGATGCAGAACCTACTGCGGACATATTTTGCGGAAATCTTTGATAATGGCATGCACGGAGCCATGGCTAATAATACCAATATAATGGTCCGTTATTGGACATTATAATTTTTCCAGCTAACTCATTCTTGGTTGCCTGCGTTTCGCCCTCGTGTGCTAAGTTAGGCTCGTCAGTTGGGACTTAGCACACCACCCAAGACGCAAGGCTAGTGCATACCGTGGAGGCCACTGCTTAAGCTACTTGAAGCCACCAGCAGTGCCAATGCACTATGAGAGCTATGTCTCATTTCCAAAAATTGATGCCTGCCTGGCCATCAAATTAATAATAATAATAATAATAATAATAATAATAATGTTATTTGTTTTACGTCCCACTAACTACTTTTTAAGGTCTTCGGAGACGCCGAGGTGCCGGAATTTAGTCCTGCAGGAGTTCTTTTTACGTGCCAGTAAATCTACCGACATGAGGCTGTCGTATTTGAGCACCTTCAAATACCACCGGACTGAGCCAGGAACGAACCTGCCAATTTGGGGCTAGAAGGCCAGCGCCTTAACCGTCTGAGCCACTCAGCCCGGCACCCCCCATCAAATGATGTAGATGTTGATTCCCATAGGGAACCAAAAATATTTGTCCTGAATACTGGTAAATTTATAATGTCCAATAACGGACCATTATATTGGTATTCTAAATTTACTCATTCAGGACAAATATTTTAGGTTCCCTATGGGAATCAACATCTACATCATTTGATGGCCAGGCAGGCATCAATTTTTGGAAATGAGACATAGCTCTCATAGTGCATTGGCACTGCTGGTGGCTTCAAGTAGCTTATGCAGTGGCCTCCACGGTATGCACTAGCCTTGCGTCTTGGGTGGTGTGCTAAGTCCCAACCAACGAGCCTAACTTAGCACACGAGGGCGAAATGCAGGCAACCAAGAATGAGTTAGCTGGAAAATTTATAATGCCCAATAACGGACCATTATATTGGTATTATAAATTTACTCATTCAGGACAAATATTTTAGGTTCCCTATGGGAATCAACATCTACGCCATGGCTAATGCCGAACTGAACTCGAATTTCTCCCTCCATGATTTGTCGGTTTTCCTGGATAAGGCCATCAAACTGCCCTATCACATTAGGAGTAATGGCTTGATGGACCTGCCCTGGGTGCACATTGTCTTGCAGTGATGTGCACCCTTCTCGGAATCTCCTATGCCACTCGTGCACACTCGTCATGGACATGCAGGTTTGCCATACACAGCAGACATGCGAAGATGAGTTTCGTGTACTCCACCACCCTAGCCACCAGAAAATGAACCACACGTCTCTGCTTTTCTTTGCTTGCCCCCATTTTCTACAGCTGGACGAACACACTAGATCAGTCCGGGCACCTACAAAGACATATCCCAACAACTGCATGCACCTGTGAGTTGTCACTATGCAGTTCTCCTCCTTCCACGGCAATGACAGTATCGATACGTAACAACAGTGTTGCCACCTTTTGCACAGAATGTGTGTTATGGCAGGTGTTCGGTTTTCATTTGACTGCCCCATAAGCCATGAACAGATGAGGACATTTAATGTACAAAAGATAGCGCCACGCAATGGTACAACTTTCTGCTCCACTGCCTTGTATGCAATCTGGTATGGGAGCTTGTACTTATGCTTACCATTGCCGTGGCAAGTTGTAGAAAATGGTTGCTGCTGGAATTATGAGGATGATAGCCGCTGCAGCTGCAGTTATTATTGCCGTGATTTCTCGACGTCACAGGAGAAGAAAATTACAATGATACAATAGAAGGTGATGGACTTGACCATGGATTCAAAGGCATGATGAAGATGGTAGAGAATTGCATAGCTTATTAAATAACGAGCTATGACTTGAAGACTCAGAATCCTACAAAAATTTCCTGAGAACGGATGATGTACAGTTCACAAAGCTTTTAAATTTGGTAGAACCCCGAATCATAAAGATGAACACCAACATGCGAGAATGAATATTACATGGTTACTATTTAAAACACACTATAGCTTATAGGCCTACATAACCTAAAATCTAAATAATGATAATAATGATAATAGTAATGTTATTTGTTTTACGTCCCACTAACTACTCTTTTACGGTTTTCGAAGACGCCGAGGTGCCGGAATTTAGTCCCGCAGGAGTTCTTTTATGTGCCAGTAAATCTACCGGCATGAGGCTGACGTATTTGAGCACCTTCAAATACCACCGGACTAAGCCAGGATCAAACCTGTGAAGTTGGGATCAGAAGGCCAGCGCCTTAACCGTCTGAGCCACTCAGCCCGGCTAAAATCTAAATATTAACACTATTTCCCCTTTCAACAGATTAGTGCTGACCCTGAGGTTCCTGGCAACTGGAGAAAGCTACAAAAATTTGATGTATTCTTTTAGGATTTCTGTGAGTGCTATCTCAACAATAATTCCAGAAACATGTAAAGCACTATATGAAAGCCTGAAGGATGAATACTTGAAGGTAGGCCGACAGGTTTAATTATTTTCATATTATGTTGGTAGAGGTTAGCATGCTTAGTAGGTACCAGGGATGTGCACTATACTATCTATATTTTTCATCAGCTTATGGCAACTAACCCGTGGTGTAGGGATAGCGTGCCTGCCTCTTACCCAGAGGCCCCGGGTCCGATTCCCACCCAGGTCAGGGATTTTTACCTGGACCTGAGGGCTGGTTTGTGGTCTACTCAGCCTACATGATTAGAATTGAGGAGCTATCTGACGGTGATATAGCGGCCCTGGTCTAGAAAGCCAAGAATAGTGGCCGTGAGGATTGATCGTGCTGACCACACGACACCTCGTAATCTGCAGGCCTTCGGGCTGAGTAGCGGTCGCTTGGTAGGCCAAAGCCCTTCAAGGGCTGTAGTGCCATGGGAATTTTTTTTAAGGCAACTATGGCCTACTATAGGCCTAAAAACCAATATTTTTCAAAACAAATTCTGTTTTATTTTAATTGTGATTTAAATAAATGTTTTATGGTACAGGTTGGAAGCATTATTTGTTGAGTTTATAGGCCCCATTATACTTTTTGTACTCTGCAATGGAACTTATGTAGAGCACATTTTCTTTTCACATGGCATCAACAGAATAATAATAATAATAATAATAATGATAATAATAATAATAATAATAATAATAATAATAATAATAATCGTATGGCCTCAGCTACCATGTGCAGACATTTCAATTTGACACCATCTGGCTGTCTGCTCGTCAATTTCGACATTCCATTTTACTCTAGGCCCACTAGATGGCAGACCGAGTAAACCAAAACTCTCTTGGGCGTCTATGGCTGAGATTTAAAAAATTTTGTCAGGTAAACACCAAATGTGTCACCAGAGATCTTTTACATGCCGACATCGTACGACATGGAGTGTCGGAATGGACTTTTTTCCGCCCTTCAAATATCCAACTACCTCTGCCGGGTTTGAACCCGCTATCTTGTGATCCGGAGGCCGACACTCTACCACTGATCCACAGAGGCAGCTGGCATCAACAGAAATTGAGTGGCATGAAATATCCAAGCAGTATGAAGAAATATGGAAGTTTCTCAATTACCTTGGTGCTCTTGATGGAAAATATGTTGTATTTCGGCCACCAAGGTGCATGGGTTCATACTATTTCAATTATAAAGGAGGAAACAGCATAGTGTTACTTGCTCTAGTTGATGCAGGATTTAAATTTCTGTATGTAGATGTAGGATGCAATGGACGAATAAGTGATGGGGGTATGTTGAGAAACCATGCATTACATACAATAATGGACAAAAATTTAGCCAACTTGCCTTTGTCAAAACAATTACCAGAGAACACTCAAAGTTCCCTATGTGGTAGTTGTAGATGATGCTTTCCCTCTACAAGAAAACATCATGAAGCCTTACAAAGGGAATCTCACTCAGCAGCAGAAAATATTTAATAATCACTTGAACAGGGCTAGACATACATCCGAAAATGCATCTGGCATATTGTGCAACAGATTTAGAATTTTATTGAAAAACTGAGCTTCCTGTGGAGACAGTTGTTCCTGCGACTGGTTGTGTACTGCACAATTTTTTACTAGCTACAGGTAATAAAAGATATGTAGGGCAACTAGAAGAGAGGGAAGAGACAGAACAGTGTGTAGTTGTTCCTGGTGGATGGAGGAATGAGAATCTTGTAGGATTACAGAGGGTAGGGAGGCAGAGATCTGCAGAGGATGCTAGGAAAGTAAGAGATACCTACCAGGAATATTTTAATTCTACTGGTTTTGTGCCATGGCAGTGGGAGTCGATAAAGAATTGTAATTATTAACATAATTCAGAAGTATATTTTGAAATATAACTTACTTACAATAAATATGCATACAAAATATTAAATTTAAACCATGGGGAATGTGGTGTTCATAGAAATTTGACTAAATGTTCATAATGTTTAATTTCAAGGCTGGAAATGTAAAATTATCATAATTCATATTTTAATCTAAGTTCTGCATCTGTCATTCCATATGTAAGTGCCAGTATTTTATTTTTTAAATTAGCTTCTACTGTGTTACACTGTATGAAAAGTAACACCAGTGTGAATTACAATAAATTAACATAAATAAGAAAGTAAACAAGACTGAAAAATCTACTATAATTCAATCTATGCTTCTATCATTCCACAGGCATGCACTAGTATTTTAATTTTACTGTATTGTATATGAAAAATGATATCAATGTGAAATTACAAGATGGTAACATAATAGAAAAAATTGCAGTATTAAATTAAATTTAAAACATCTAAACCAGTCTTCCTTTATTACTCACTCAGCCTGTGGTCTTCTTCTTGCAGACTCTGTATAACATCAAATATTTCTCTCTTCCCTTGAATGACAAGGGCTTTGTTCTTTAATTGTTTTAAAGAACTGGAAACGAACAAACCAACCGCATCCAGATCAGACAGCTGTTGTTTTTTCCTTATCACAGAGTCCAGAACTGAAGTGGCTTGTTGAAGGAGTTTTTCTTCCTCTTGCACAATTAGTTTCCTTTTCTGACCTCTTGATATGCTCCTTTTGCGTGGCGATGGTGAAGGTGAAGCAATTAACAGTGATGGTAGATGACTAGATGTTGATGGAACTGGTGTCATCACTTCACAATCTCCAACTGCAGGGACTTTGTCAAGGGATGGAACACCTTCGCATGTCAATTCAACCTGAAATCAAGAAAAACTGTTAAATGTTGGATTTATGTTACATTTTTCATAATTTACCATGATATAACAGTAGGACATCGGAAATAGAATGTTAGTATTTTTTAATTAAAATTATAATGGTTTCCTGTTGAAATTAAATATTACTAGGTCTATTATATTGTAGAAAGTTAGCATAGATACTGGTATCCTGTTATATCAGATAATAATAATTTATGCTTATGTAATTCTTATAAATTACCGTACTTACTATACTGGCTGTTCCTTACGAAGCATCATGTGTTCTGTAGAGAGCTGCACTGCTGTTCCCTTTTCTGGACTAGACATAGTCCTTCAAAAACATAAGTTTTTCGAAGTACCAAACTAAAGGTTTGTATACTGTACTTCGTCCATTCCAGCACCACTTTTCTTTGAATTATGAACTTATTTAGTTCTGCCACAAAAGTGGTACATAAACATTTCATTTCATTAATTATGTGACCGTTTGTTGTTGATGGTCTAATTTCTTTTACAGCATTGCGCACATTTTCCGTAGCCACTCGTCTCGCATGTTTATTGTAGTACGAGGGCAACTGGTTGTAGAGGCACGATTCTCTGCTGAAGGCCTCGATCAGGACATCTATCGTGACTTTAGACCACTCCATAACAATTAAAAACTAATAAAAATAGAAACAACTACAATATATAGTTAAGTTAATAGTTAACAATGAAAATCAGCAGAGATACACGGTAATGAAACACACACTTCACACTTATCACATCAGCTCTTGCTCGAAATGGCTACCAGATGGTAGGGAATATAGCATCCTCCAATGGCATGCAGTTTACAAGCAATTCCCTCGTTTGCCAGTAGATGGCATTCTTTTTTTTTTTGCTAGGGGCTTTACGTCGCACCGACACAGATAGGTCTTATGGCGACGATGGGATGGGAAAGCCTAGGAGTTAGAAGGAAGCGGCCGTGGCCTTAATTAAGGTACAGCCCCAGCATTTGCCTGGTGTGAAAATGGGAAACCACGGAAAACCATCTTCAGGGCTGCCGATAGTGGGATTCGAACCTACTATCTCCCGGATGCAAGCTCAGAGCCGCGCGCCTCTACGCGCAGGGCCAACTCGCCCGGTAGATGGCATTCTAGGTGAACGTACACACGGAGGCATCTCGACATGGCGCCGTCTATTGTACAATAAATGTCCACGTCTGTTCATGGCTTTATAAATGCCTTTGATTGCCTAGAAGTTATTGCATCAATAATTTAGTATGGACTGTCTTTTGCATGTACTATATTTTACACTTCCATATTGTAAGCTGTTAAAAGTTCGACTTTTTCTTACACCACTGGATGTGATATTTTCCACATTCTTGCCTGCTCAGTTCACACATACACTCACTGATGGGTTCCTTTAATGGCTTAACCCTACAAGGACGAAGGTGAGCCTTCAAGATCCACAGTCAGAATAAATAGCTTTTTATAATGAGATATACTCTTTACAATGGTTGTAAAGAAATTATATTGTTATTTAAGTCATAATTACATCCCAGATGTTTATGTCCCAAAAATTTTAGAATTATGCAAGCATTTATGACCTAAAAATGTATTAGAATATGACAATAAATACGACTTAAAAGTTTTTTGCTCACATTTTCGAAATCTTCAAAATCTTGTCGCTGTTTAAATTAACATTATATTGAAAATATACTGTTAAAGTCTATAGCATTCAATAATAAATAAGTAAAATATTAATTTCATTATTATATTTTGATGCCTTTGCTGGCGAGATGTAGTGTTTACAGTGCACTATGTCTTCTGGTATGGGCTATATCAAATTTGTTACTTTCATTGACCTGTCTCAGTCTCATCCTTGGCTTTGACAATATGAAAGTGACTGAGGTGTGAGTGATGCTATTAATACCATTGCTTATGCAGCCAGTCCCTGTTATGGATGGTGTGAAGATATCGCTCATAGGGTCGGTTGGTGCAAGCATTTCAGTGGGCTTGGCAGACTGATATGTAATAGCAGTGGCTGGCTCGGTGAGGAAAGCAACGGGAAACTACCTCACTCCTCATTTCCCTAGTACGCCTCTTCAGTGACACCTAGGCTATTTATGACAGCTGTTGGCGGAGCTGCAGAGGATCAAACCAGCCTTCGGGCTGAATACCCAACATACAACATTATGTTTTGAATTTATTTAATCACTCAATCCAGAGGTAACTCTTGACTCTACACAGAATGAAATAAATGTCACATTTTGCTGGGTGATCAGAAAGTATTGCAATAGCAGATTACAAATATTTTAAAGTTTTCAAATAGGAACGATCTTCTATTTTCAAGCAACACTGACATGGAATGGGGAAAAGACTGCTCAACATCGTAAGATGTTATTGACCCATATTTGAAATATGTCAAATCATTAGAGTTCAATTCAGGCTCACTATTCTTTCACTTTACATGCATCTGTCTCTTTCTATACAGAGTACCCTCCTAATTGACATAAATATATATTTGCAAGAAAGATAATTGTCAAAAATTACAGACGACAATTAGGAGATGTGAAAAATCTGTTTCTGAGAAGACTGCAAGCAGGTATGCAAAATTGAATAAAAGATAAAAATTCAGAGGGAAATATGATCATAATATGAAAAATTACTGGAAAATGGCAAAAAAAACATTAAAAAGCCAAAATATGACTGTATATGACCCTTGAAAATTGCATAATTTTAGTCACCGTAGATAAAATCATGTTTAATTTGTATTTTCCATGGAAATAATATGAAGAAATAAAATATGACAAGTCATAAACATCTACCTGGGAACTCTACTCTTGAACAATGGCAGCTGCTTGGACAACATAAGGAGATGCCTTACCCTGGCCCGCATGGTGACTGCCAAACTCAGCAAGATATAGAGGGACAGGACAGGATCATCTTCAAGATCACAAGACTGAAGCTGGTAAATGCACTAATATTTCCAATTTGCACATATGCTGCTAATATAAGACATGGGCAGCTAAAACATCTGAGATGATGGAAATATGTGTCTACCAACAATTCTTCTGTATATCTTGGATGGAACACCAGACCAGTGCTTCAGTTCTTGAAGAGATTAGAGTCAAGGATAGGCTCAGTGAGCATTCTTGAGATACTTTGGCCATATTTCATGGTGGAAAGAATCCATGGGGAAAATGGTGGTAGAAGGGAAGGTACCAGGTCAGCAACCTCAAGAGCAAGCCCCTACAAGATAGATCAGCATGGCAAAAACCCTCTAACTGTCAATGACACGTCACCGCACCCTGCCAATGGCAAAGGGTTAACCTCTACAGTTAGAATTTTAAAATTCTATAAAACAAGAATAATATTCTTTTCAAGATATGACAAAATACACACCTTAATAACATCTCCTTCCTTCTTTAACTCTGGTGTTCCTTCTTCCAATTTAGGCACAATAAGCCCTGTAACCTCTTGTTCGATCTTGATATTCTCCACCTTAACAGAATCAGCCACTTGATCAACATCTCCCTGCCAAAGAAAAAACAGAGTAAGATTCCAACTATGACAAGAAAGAAAGATTATGAGCTATACATCAAACAAGAAAAGCACAAAATTTCAATAAATTTTGTGTATACTATTTTTAAATTTCTATAGTCGCTCTATACCAAGCATTGGGCAGCAAGAAGTAACCCAACCCCTTAAAGGAGCCAAAGGCTTTTGGGCAGATGGGCTCCCTCAGTGGAGAAAATACCACTGGAAGCCACTGGGCAGCGTCTGTATACCACATTAGGGGCAGCTGAAACCATTGCTTGACTCCATGTTACGAGTGCCCAGGGAAAGGCAACAGAAAACAAGTTCGTGTAATGTTTTCCAAGAGGTTACTAAAGAGATAGTACACAAAGCCAAGGCCCGTAAGTCTGGACAGCCCTCAAGTAAGCAAGAGGGACTAAGAATACCCCAGTGCAACGTAGTTAAGTCTAGATTTCGTATTGCCACTGTAAAGAGCAGGAAAGTTTGAATTTCTTTTTACAATTTGCTTTTATGTCACACCAACACAGGTAAGTCTTATGGCAACAATGAAATAGGCAAGGGCTAATAGTGGGAAGGAAGTGGCCATGGCCTTAATTAAGGTAGAGCCTCTGCATTTTGCTGGTGTATAAATGGGAAACTATGGAAAACCATTGTCAGCAAATTCACATAAATTACGAATTATGATGGCCAGACTCTGGAATTTGTCATCATAAACTGGGAACTATTCTGGCAATGACCCACAAAACTGTAACCACTGAGAATGCAGTTGGAATTTTTGTATTACCTGAACTACAGCAAACGTGTCAGGAACTTCACACTTATTTCAGTCCAGATGATGATGTTACAGATTCAAAGTTAGCCCTGCAAACTCACAACTCACAACGAAGTGTAGAAATAAATAAAGATCACAAATCCCACATCATCATGGAAAATCAACATGTATCCAAGTGTGTGGACACTAGAACACAAGAGTTTCATTAGACTGTTGATATTTCTGAACAGAATTGTGGTAAATAAATAATATATATATTTATTGAGAAACTCAACGACTTTCCAGACATTCTGAATTGCCACAAGGACAAAGTTTAACTACATCAAAAAATAAAATTAAAATTGAATAATTAATAACACAATACACAATATATAGCATCAAACATTTGGAAATAAAAAAAGAAATTAAGGAACAATACATTGGTTATTAGGACTTTAAAGAGAACTACTGTGAATACAGATGTGATTTTTAAAATTGATAAAGATCATCGTAAAGTACTGATATTGTAATCACAGTCACGTGATCTCTTAGTTTCACAGCGAATCCAAATAACAGAGATGTTGTACTTCATTTTAAAAATTACAAATTCAAATTGCAGCCCGTTAGTGAAAAGCCCATTATATCGTCCAACTGCTCCTACAGGAGTCATGCCGTCCTTGATAAAACTGGCCTCAGGCAGAACTGAACCTGCAATCTTGGGAATGGAATATTAGTGCTTATCAACAGATACTACTCACCTCAGTTGTGATCTGTGAGGTATCATCAATCCATTCTGGCTCATTCTTAATGCATGGTTTCACCTCCATAATTTACTCAACAGATGTAGTTTGGCACACTATAAACAAAGAGCACCTTATTAGGAGTCTGAAACAACATGTAATTAATTCCATTCAATAGCCTGTTTTGAAACAATTATATACAAATCCAATATACTAACATTATGCCTGAAGCAGAATCTATCTGCCCACCCATCAGTCTATTGAATTCTCCCAGAAAATATCAAAATACCAAAATCCCTGAATAATTTAAAAAGTGTTTCCCACTTCTTGGAGGATATCAAGTAGTATGTTCCAGCTGATGAATGAATGAATGAATGAATGAATGAATGAATGAATGAATGAATGACATGTGTGGATGCTATATGAATGAATAACTCTTGCTCTTCTTTTGCTATTTTCTTAAACTTTTAAATTTCACTAATTTACCAATAATCTTTCTTTATGCCCTGGTTTGCTTTTAGTTAACAGGCCGTTATTTGCACTTTAATTAAATTTCATACTGTGTGGTTAAATGTAAGAGACAACACTGCTGTCCAAATTTTGCCATTAATAATACCTAATACCTACAAGTACTACTACTGCTAAACAAACTTAGTACAGTATATTTAGCAGACTAAATTTTTACTATTATTATCATCATCATCATCATCATCATCATCATGAAGGTGATCAAATACGTAAGCCTCGTGTCGGTAGATTTGCTGGCACGTAAGAGACCTCCTATGGGACAAAAATTCCAGCACCTCAGCATCTCCAAAAACTATAAATATGTATTCTGTAGGACAAAACCGTTATTATAATTACAGTATATGTATCACTGAACTGTTAATAAATAATGTTAATTATAAATAGAGCCTATAGCCTACAAATCTTACAACCAGAAATATGTTTTAGAATAAGATAACTATGCAATGGCTTCTTCCGTTCTACTAGTATTTAGGAAATCTCAAGGGGAAATCTTTGGGGCTTTCCTCCAATGCATGGTGTATCGTATGCACTGTGTCACATAGATTATTCCCGCATTAAGTGTAAGAGAAGGCCATGTGTCCTAACTTCGCCACTTAAAAGAAGAAAAATAAATAAATCAGTTTTTTTTAGTTTATTATGCCTTTGCTGGCAGGACCTAGTGTTTACAATGCACTATGTCTTCTGGTGTAGGATAGAGCAATTTTGTTACTTTCGTTGACCTGTCTCAGTCTTATCCTTGGCTTAGAAAATGTGACAGTGACTGAGGTATGATGCTGATGATGATGATGATGCTTGTTGTTTTAAGGGACCTAACATCGAAGGTCATCGGCCCCGACTGAGGTATGAATGATGCTAGTAATGTCATTCCTCATGGAGCCAGTCCCTCCTATGAATGGTGTGAAAATGTTACTCATAGGGTCGGTTGATGCATGCATTTCAGTGGGCTTAGCAAACTGATATGTAATAGCAACATCTGGCTTAGTGAGGAAAGCAACGGGGAAACTACCTCACTCCTCATTTCCCTAGCACACCTCTTCAGTGATGCTTAGGCCATCTATGACAGTTGATGGCAGATCTGTTGAGGATCCAATAAACCTTAGGGCTGAGGACTGAACATACATAAAGGATAATAATTTTATATATTTTAGACAGTTTTACAACACCTCATAAAGCCTCAGGCAACATACCTGGGTGTTGCAATACTATACAGACACCAAGCCTTCTGATAGTAGTTATGTCGTTTTATGTCAGTTGACTCCAAAGCAGTAATACAAGCGGTGTCCTCAAATAATAACTATATATACCACAAGAATGGCTTCTAAACATTTAAGGGACATGAAA
This sequence comes from Anabrus simplex, assembly GCF_040414725.1. Classification (NCBI taxonomy): domain Eukaryota; kingdom Metazoa; phylum Arthropoda; class Insecta; order Orthoptera; family Tettigoniidae; genus Anabrus; species Anabrus simplex. Next base: position 69,744,279 of record NC_090278.1, on the reverse strand, counting down.
AAGCAGTTGTTCTCATGATGGACTGGAGGAAAATAAAATAGATTTCTTGGCTTAAAAAAGCACCAACATAGATACCAAGGAGACAGCATTTCAAATACATTTGCAAAAAAAAACTTCTAGACTCAAAATGATATACAAGAAAGCAACTGACAAACAGTCTGACACATACACTCAAATAAAGGAAGAATATCCATGAAAAGAGGAAGGAAGCAGTAACAAAACACAACACAACACAACTGTCTTCCTGTACATTTAAGAGGAATTGGCCTTTAATGATAGTCCAGCGAATGCCCACTATGCCAGGTTCCCAATGTCACTCCTCTGCCCAGAACTTGACAATAAGCAAAGGCTCAGAAGCACCATCAACTTCTGTGATGCCAGATCTTCAACGATAAGACAATTTCTCCACATTCTCAATAGGAACAAAAACAACAACATACAAACATTTAAGCTCTTTAGGCTTTTTGAATCGTGAAATTGCCAGCGTTTCACACCAGTGGGCTCATCATTTGAATTGCTTCATGTTTCAAAGACACTGGCGGCTAGTGCACCATTGAGACACCACTGCAAGCCTCATACGTAGGACAATGCAGTGATGGTGCACTAGGGGAAGCATGTGCCTCCACTTTCATAAATGCCTGCCTTTGGCCTTTATATTAAAAAATAAGGTTCCTAGAAGGAAACCATAATTTAATTTAATATTTTTTGAAATATACAAACACTCACTTATAAAAAGATGAATTATCTAAGTCTCTAAAGAGAAAATCTTCTAGAATAAATTGATATTTTGTATCAACTTTCTATATGGCATGTCATTTGTTAACATTTATAAGAAATTAACTATCTCATAATTACCTTTCCTACTCCTAGGTATAATGACTAAAGACTATTAAGGTATTTGAATGCAGTCGTACATATCAGAGAATAATTTCTGGATTGATAAGATGCAAAATGAATGCAGTGGTGTAAACAATTTCTGTATGGTGGCAATGAGGCAAAAATCAGCCCCCTTATATTTTCATATTATTTTATCTAACTCATACCAAGATTTTTCTTTTCAAACTTCAGCCGGTATAACATTAAATTCAGCATTAACCTGCAGAAATATATGAAAGCATTCACAATTTATTTGCAACACACATCACATGTACCATGGTGGAAGCACATAGCATCATTTTTGATATACAAACGTGGAAAGATTTTGAATTTGTTGCTGACAGAACTTCAGCACTAAATTCAATTGGTATAAATTGACTTTGAGTGTGTTAACACCAAAACAGTTATTGGGAGGGAGATGACGTACAATTAATTCTGTGATTTTTAACACACATTAATAATACTTAAAATTCTTCATTTATACGATGTGGGATCAAATATAAACAGGATATTATTTTTTATTTAAATTCATTTATTGAAAAACACCAGGCAATTACATTTTTTTCTTTTTACATAGTTTCCTCCTTCGGAAATGCATTTGTCCCAGCGGATGGGAAGCTTTTTGATGCCCTCATCGTAAAAAGAACAAGGTCACGTCTCCAGCCAGTTGCACACAAAGTCTTCCACACTCGTCATCTTCAAATCGTTGCCCTCCTAGTACTTCTTTAAGTAATCCAAACAAATGGAAACCGCAGGGCAATAAGTCCACGCTGTAAGAAGGATGATTAAGTGTAGTTCAGTGCATTTCCTGTAGCTTGGAGACAGAACTGCAGTATGGGGACACGCATTGTTGTGGAGGAGGATGGCCTGTCGAATTGGTTGGTCTTGTATTTTGCGGCGATATGCAACCGTTGCCTTGTTCAACAGCTCGCAGTGGTAAGCAGCAGTGACTGTGCATCACTCATGCACGTCGATCGTCGTCAATAATGTCTTTAACCCCACTAATGTTTTCGTCTGTAATGCTGGTCGAGGACAGCGATCGTGTTGCTGATTTTCTGCATGTTCTTGTCCTTCCTTTAACTTTTTATGCCAGGCAAACATACGCGTCCTTGATAATGTTCGATCACCGAACTGTGCTGTCAATCTCTGGCAAATTTCCGCCACTGTGACTCCTTCACGAGCAAGAAATTTTATAATTATGCGTTGCGCAGTGGAGGGGTGCATCTGTTGCTCCGACTTCATGAGCGTTACTAACGAAATGGCAGGAAATATCCAACAGCACACTCTCCCCACTCCCAATGGTCCCGCCCAAACATAGCAGAAGCATGGGGCCAGTCCTACCAACTGTTGATGTTCACGAACAAAAATCCCATTTATATTTGATTGTCCTTCGTATTATTATAACTGCTGTTGATGTTGTGTAAATTGTTAGGGTGTGAGGGGAGAGGTGCAGGTTCACACCACCTAATCCCCTGCCACATCTACACACCAAGATAAACACATCTCCATTTTGTAAAGGAATGAATTATAAATGCTTACTTAATCCATTAAACTGCCTGTTTCTATTTTGTGGTGGAAGCAGTAGTTTTACATCTGTCTCTCGGCACAGGCCAGAGCAAAATGTAGCTGCCACTGATTGCTTAGTATCATCTAGAGTAGGTTTTGAGTAGGTGAAGTGTTATCTGATCCTGTAATGATTAATAGGGTGGTCCCCCAGGGCAGTATTATTGGACCTTTATGTTTTCTTATATAAATGATATGAGTAAGGATCTGTTCACATGGTTATGAGAGTATTTACGGGTTGTAGTAAGGATGTAAAAGAGAGGAGGTATAAGTCTCTGGTAAAACTGCAGTTAGAGTATGGCTCTAATGTATGCGAACCTCGCTAGGACTATTTTTTTACGAGAACTGGAAAAAATTCAAAGGAAAGCAGCATGATTTGTTCTGGGCGATTTCTAACAAAATGTTGCAAACTTTGGGCTGGGAAGACTTGGGAGTAAGGAGATGAGATGCTCGACTATGTGGTATGTTTCGAGCTGTCACTGGTGAGTTGGTGTGGAATGATATAAGCAGAAGAATAAGCTTGAGTGGATCTTTTAAAAGTAGGAAAGTTCATAATATGAAGACAAAGTTAAAGAGGACAGATTGGGGAGAACATTCATTTATAGGGCAAGGAGTAAGGTATTGGAATAAATTATCAATGGAAATGTTCAATAAATTTCCAAGTTTTTAGAAAATCTTTAAGAAAAAGCTAGCTAAACAATTATGAATAAATGCAAATATGAGGCAAAAAATGAATAGGGAATCTGCCACCAAGGCAACTACGTTAAATTCAGATCATTGATGACCGAATGATTGATCATGGTTGTGTCAGCATGGAACCTACTGAGGTACGGGTGTAGAGTAACACTCAAGTCCAGGATCCGCTAGCACGGGCAGTGCATCTCTGTGACGTCATGGGTGATGGCACTGGGAGATTGAGGTAGGCTATACACTAATAGCAGATAATATGAAAGGAGGCTGAGAGGTTTACAGCATGGCTAACATGATGCAACAAGACCATGACCATGGCTAGTGACAAGAACATGACAGAATATGAGGTTTGTCACTCTACTGACCAAACCATTGGTCTGGATTGGTTAGGTCTGGCTAGTGACAGTCACAGGGCCATTTGTCTGGACTGGTCCAGCTAGTGACAAGACCATTAAACTGGGGGCAAGCAGGTTAAGGCCACAAAGTAGTCAGCAGGCCTCTGGCATCCCCACTGGCAGAATTGCCTAGAGACAAGACTATTGTAATCCACCAAAAATCACTGATAGCGACAGGTTAGGTTCAGCTAGGCATGAGATAATTTCTTAAGGGTTGCATTATTGATGTTAAGGTATACAAACAATGTGTTTATGAAAATGAAACTACTTACAACTTATGGTAGAGATATCGAATCCACCCTGAAAGGATTATAACGTAATAAATAATTTCTTCTTATCTGCTTTACATCGCACCAACACAGATAAGTGTTATAACGATGATGGGATAGGAAAGGACTATGAGTGGGAAGGAAGCGGCTGTAGCCTTAATTTGCCTTGTGTGAAAATGGGAAACCGTGGAAAACCATCTTCAGGGCTGCCAAGAGCGGGGTTCGAACCCAGTATCTCCCAAATGCAAGCTCACAGCTACATGACCCTAACCGCATGGCCAACTTGCTTGGTGACAGAATTTATAATTGACCAATTGCTGTCATTGAAACCACCGTAACAATCACTGAATGCAATAAACATAAACAACTAGTGTATCTGAATGTTATGAAAGATGCTACACATAGGTCTGTCACACTTGTCTGGCTCAGTGAAGAAAGCAATGGCAAACCACTTCATTCATCATGCCATAATGCACTGCCATAAGGTTTTGTGGTTTCCACATAAACTTTGGTGATGCCATATCCAATCAGCCTCTGGGCTACAGACTTAACAGATAATCCCTTAAAGTACAATAGGCCTAAATATCTGGTTAATACATAATAAAAATATACTCAATTTTGTGGAACAATGTACCATACAAAGTTTGGGCAGAATGGGATGTTCTCAGTTTAGGATGCCAGATCTTAAGGGTCGCATTATTGATGTTAAGGTATACAAAACAATGTGTTTATGAAAATGAAACTACTTAAAATTTATGGTAGAGATATCAAATCCACCCGACAAGGATCATAACGTAATAAAAGATTCAATGCTGCATTATTATTTGAAATGATTCTGGAAGAGAGATGTATTCAATACACTTGCCAGGGACCAACCCGCCCACCCCTAGAAGTATATTTACTTTTATAACCAAAATACTGTTTTAGGCACCATTGTCCATTGCTTATGCCGTACTATCACGGGGACTGGTTGACCCATGGAAGAAGTTCACACCATTTCCACCAATGAAGATGCAAAGTTTTCATTACCAACCACTTGAAAAGAAAAAGAAAAGTGTTGAAGAAGGCCCGGGAAGTTCAAAAGAACAGATGATAACCTAATGTTTCCTCAAGTCCTCCTATCTGGGGGGCTCATGCCACCAGACCCTCTTTGCTTTACTGTAATAATATACAATGCAAAAAATATTTAGGCCTACATCTCACAAAAATTATTACTCGTTGAAATATACCTTAAAGGAGAGGAGGGTACAGTTCACCAGCGGCCTCGAAGAACTCATGCACATGGACTTTTAAGGGAAAGTTTGATTTGAACAAGCACTCTGCGAGGTAACCTACAAAGTGCGCCTTCTTCCTTCTAAATCCAGGTTTCATGTGACGCCACCTGTATTGTATATTGCCTCTATTCACACGCCCGCTCTGCTGGCTGTCAAACTGAATAGAGTGGTTAAAACGTAAATGTACGTAATCTCCATCCTCCAGGCAATCGTATGCCTTCCAACAATCAAAAATTGTGACACTTCCTGGCAATACCCAATCTTTGATAACTGCAAACAGCGTATGCTGGTCACATCATGCAACAGGAGCAGCAAAAAGTTCTTACAGTTGCCCCATTCCACACCACCAAACACAAACTGACCCTCAATATATCTTGCTCTCTGGTACTTGGATTTTCTGAACTTACTTTCGTAGATTTCAACGAAAATGCCGGGACCACCAATTTTATGCTTAATGGCGTCCACCCAAGCAATGCAACCCCCCTCCCCCCGACAAAAACTGTACCAATCGGCTATAGTACTGGAAGAAAAACCTAATTCTTGATTGATGAAAAGAGGGATTGGGTTGTGCAGATTGCACCAAAGGACATAAAATAGTGAGATGTCAAATATGGAAAGTCTGAAGTCACCAAAGAATGTGTTATTTCTCCCATTCTCATACTACCCTCACTCTTTCCTGCCTTCAATGCGACAAAGGCACCTAAAAACAATGCTTATCGGGGGACACAATGACCTCTCTAAAGCAGAAACTGTTGTACGTCTACGAATCTCTCCACCTTTTTTTGTGGCTGGGTGGCCATCATCTTTAGTAAGCTACCTTGCTGCCCTAGAAAAGCATATAGGCTGACGCCTAGTTGGCAGTTGGCCTTCCTATCACCATGTTCACCTGTGTCATCCCAGAGATCGCTCCAACCATATCAGAAGATGACGTCTGCATCGCAATCCGTTTCGCCGGCTTCAGACTCTATGATGCCTACCGGCTATTGGATGGCACCAGCTGCTTACTATCTACGCAGATTCTTCTCTACTTACATACGTTGGACGACGAGAAGCGTCTCATCGACACCGGCGTGTCCATTCATGATCATTACTACATCGTGGAACCTACTCCTCAACCCATACTTGCTCAACTCTCTGCCGACCCCACTCGCCTCCATGTAGTACACACGCCACCGACCATGACCCTGCAACAATCTACATCGCCATCCCTCTATCTTTCCCCCACGACAACTATCACCACCACAACCTCTACTACGACAGCTTATTCCTCCTCTCATACACCTGTCACTTTTGTCATGACCTGTCATCCATCGCCAATTACGACCTCCTCGCTACCCACTTCTACACTTCGCGGACAGTTAATCCCTTTCCACTCCTTGACAACCCCTCGGCAACCATCGCAGCAACACCACTGTCGCTTCCATCATCGCACCCAGAAAACGCCGCAACAGTAGCAACGTCATCACCGTCCACGCAGCTCCCCACGTCTTCCCACGGTCTGCCTAGCTGTGTGATCCGTGGCCTCGACCCTTCGATCTCTAACCAGGACATCCTCAGTGAACTTCACGCCGCCGACGTCCCTGCTCGTCATCCGTTTAGAATTCAGACAAGTACAGGCCCGACGTATATGGTACGCCTCCTTCTACCAACTGCAGACGACGTTCACAACCTCATTGTCACCGGTGTCAACATCTGCAGCCATCGATACAGAGTGGAGCCTTCTCGCTCCCCACCTCAACCATCCCCACACCCTCAACCCGTTCGTCCAACCCCTCCTCCAACTAATTTCTTCTTTTCGCCACCACCATCCCCACTGACCTGTTCCGACTCTTACTCACTTCTCTCGTTACCTTCTCGTCCGTGTTTCATATACTTGCTCTTCAACTCCCTCATCACCCCCTTGCTTAGAACTTCTCTTCCTTCAGTTCTGTCATGTCTCTCTTGAGTCATGTATTAAAACCGTCCACAAGCACCTCCCTATTCCACATTTCTACTTCCCATCTATCTAACTTTTCCTCTTCGAACCCAGACCCTTTTATTTCTCACTTCGTTTACCCACCTTCCCTTTTCCACACATCTCCTTGACCCGCCCGCACCTCTTGGCCAGAGCGAGGGCGTAACCCTCTAAGTGGCCCGCCCCACCCCTTCAGGGTGGGGAATGAAAACGAGAATAGTAGTAGTTGTAGTGGATAACCGAAGTATTACACAAATTAGTCACCTCGCGTGCGCCAGTGTTTAAAGACAATAAAATTATTTTGACTAGAGGCGATAAAAACAATGCTGCATGCAGATATCTTCCACGTCGTGCCTTCTGATACAAACACGGGAGTTAAAGTGGTTTTACTTACTTTTACATTTCCCTATCGAAATTAGTCAAATACACTGAAGTGAATCCAAGCTCCTTCGTTTCCCTCCATGAATTGCATACTTCCCACTTCAAACATAATTCACTTTTATTATCTGCTGAAGAATACTGGAATGATTAAGATACAGTGAATCTGAACAATCTCATGAGTCGTAATATTTTTTAAAAAAATAAGTTTCTTTCACATAAACAAATGCCACTGTCAAGAGGCGGAACATGGAGCTGACGCTCGATATAGTATTATACAACTGACCATTACCCACCGCTTAGATCATAGAGTATAAGTTCTTGTATAATGCTTGCTGTTGAACTGCAGTGTTCGTTGTATCAACCATTAATTAATAATATATTTGAAATGCGCACAATGTGCAAATATCCTCCGGTGCAAAGTTTCTATCAACCATTAAACTCGAATAGCATACTAGAACTTGTGTCGTGTCGCTCCGAAAGGTGAAGTTTCGCCTCGCGGTTATGGCGTGGTAAGCATGGCAGCTACGAACGTTGTCCACCTATCGTTAAGTATAAAACGTGGCGTCGGTAAAGAATAAATAGTGTAATAACACCTTCGTTTCTTGACTAGAAAGTGGCAATTTCTTGCCGTGCATATAGCTGCTCCAACAGGTTACAGAAGAAAACTGAAGAAAGCATTGGTATGAGAATTCACGTCCATAGGTTAGTCGTTCTACTTTCATGACATCTTATATTCCATCTTTAATATTTTAATCCAGTTTGAGTTTACTTACCGCTCTCATTCATCATCATCTTGTGGAAAAACTTAATGTAATACCGGTTGGTACAGTACTTGTTACCGGCAGCTGTGAGCTTGCATCCGGGATATAGCGGGTCCGAACCCCCCTGTTGGCAACCCTGAATGTGGTTTTCCGTAGTTTCTCATTTCCACACCAGGCAAATGCTGGGGCTGTATTGTTATAGATTTCCTTTCGAACGTCCGGAGGTTTCAAGGAAGTGGAAAATAGCAATGAGAAGGAGTTGGAAACCAACTCTGTTCCGTTATTTATGTAGTGAACATTTTTTTTTAGGAATGCTACATGTATGGGAAGAACAGGAATATACCTGTGCTTAAACTTGATGCTGTTCCTGATGAATTTGATTTCCCTCAACATTTGTCCCAGACACTGAACATCATTTGTCACATAAGGTAGGTGTGAAAGTCTTGTCAGCCAGGCTGGAGTAATGATAATTCAATTTCTAACCTTGTTGTTTTCATCATCAATTGTTGGACTGATTTGATGCAACTACCCATGTCAGCCTATTCTATGCTAAACTTTAAATCTCTACATAAATATTGCGTCCTTTGTATACTCTAAATTTGGTTGTTGTATTCACGTCGTGGCTTCGTTCTACTATTTTTACCCCATATGAAGATATATATACCTTAGATTTTGTCAGATTATTCTCACCTAATTTGTCCACCTTCTTGGCAGAATTTTCAGTGTACTGGCTTTCATTTCAGAGTGTCTTGGGTTTGATTCCCAGCCAGGCCTTTTAACCACATCTGTTTAATTTCCATAATTTGGGGACTGGGTGCTTTTGTTCATATGAATTCACGTCTTCATATGCATACAACAGATCACACTACAAACCTCCAAACAGTAACCCTCTAGTAAAATCACTCTGGCATTTAACACTTAACTTTACCTTAAAATGCTTGTAGAAGGGACATGTGTTCATTATGAATGCCAGGGTCCACCCCAAAATGTATATTTACTTTTATAACGTAAAGAAATATTTCTCACGCCCTTGTCCATTAGTCGACCAGCTACTGGCACTGGCATTGACTGACATGACGTCATTCCTAGAATTCAAAAAAACTAACAGCTTCTACAGCTTTTATTAAAAACGTTTGCAGAGTAAACACAAAAGGAAAGGGTCTGTTAGTGGCTGTAACATACTTTGCACATCCAAGCCAATCTCTGTCATGAGATTGTCCATTCAGGATTTTTTCTATGGCAATTTAGGTAATTTGGTAGCTTTGAACTCATAGCCTCCACACACAGACATAGCCATTGTTGTACTAAACGTTCCTTCTCCCCCCCCACAATACTATTGTAACAGCAGTGCTTAAAACTGCTCCTCTTGGCACTCCCGTGAATTAACAACAAAATAGGATCACCCTGCATCAGCACTCTGGTCAAGGAAGAACAAAAGAGCACTACTCTCTGCCGACTCTCCATCTGTAATGTGTGGAGTGTGTTAACCAGAGTTGTACCATAAAACTGGGCCATATTCATACAATACATTAATATATACCAGAGGCGGTTGGTGGTATCTGAAGCTGGGTGTTGCACTAAGATTTTGAATGTCGCATTTTTAAATGGTTTATGTCCATAACTCCTACTTTGGTCCATGCGGTTTCCCCAACAAACAACAGGCAAGGAAAGCAGAATAACATATTTTTAACTTCACAGCCACATAACCAATCACAATGTTTATAAATATCCCTTTTAAGCTCACTCTTCAACCGTCGATTGCCGGTATTAATATTTTGCACAATATTTAAGTCCGGTAATGGTCTTCCAAGTGTCTTTACGAGTAACTTTCTCCTCAACAGAGCGCTGGAAAAATTCTCTAACTTATAAATTATTTATAGCATTCATTTTCACTCACTCTCCACTATACATGAGATTATGTAAATATTTCAAACTAAATATTCAGTCTCAGTAAAATACTAATACACCCACGGGTGATAGGTTTGAGCGCTAATGCCATGAAACAACACCAACAAATAGTCAAACTAAACTACACAAACACCGGAAGCTTTGTGACAACCTCGTACACACAATCCAGAATCCATCATAAGTAATAACGCATAGAAAAACCATCTAGAACCAAAATACTCAATCACTTCAAGACATACCAAGACCTACGTGTGATAAATGTAAACATAACATCTACACTAAAACCAACAACACCATGTTGCAATAGTTCAGCCATTTACCCACATGGGATATTTTACGGTGGACAAAAATATAACATGGAGTTATGCTGATGAGAAAACCTTTCTTCCGAAAGTATATCTTCAAAACAATTTTGGAGATGAACCAAAATGATCATGATTGCAAATGAAATACCCATGTTGGTAACATTGTGCGTGATGGTGTGGAAAATAAATTACCATTGTAAGAGGAGAGAACGCCGCAGAGTGGTGCTATCTAATGGGGGCCTTTGGAATTGTTTCTCAATAGGGGACTTGCTTGTCTCATGCAACTCCTTAGGACCGATACCGACAGGCGTGCTACCTGATGCTATGCACTGTATGCGGGCTTAGGCTCGTCTCTACTGGAAATAAATTGCGGCACTCTGTGTGCTAGGGAGTTGCTGTAGGAAAGCAAACCCCTTGAGTTTGATTCAAAGACAGCAGAGTTTACTGGTCCATTACAAAGCATTGGTACGTCAAACAACCAAAGATTTTACAGTAGAGTATATGTTAGGTTTATTAAACTACAAAATGGGAAGAAAAGACAAATGAAGTGTAAAATTATTGGGAGTTGTGCAACACTGCAAGTAAACCATGCACCGCCCTTGATATATACATCATAGCTTAAAATTTATGAGGGTAATGGATTTGAAAAATGTAGTTTACAGGAAATGAACAATAAAGTTTTCTCAATAGACACACTAATCTTTCCCTGACTGACTTATGCTTTTTAGTTCTTGAGAGCAAAACTAATGTAGATATTTATGAAATTCATTCACTTCTGTATCTGGTTGTAAATTTAAAATAATATAGTTTGAGAAGTTTGTAACATAGGCTATACCAATCCTTCTTAACCCGGCAACGCCGAGTGGTACCATATAGTACCAGTGTACCTTACTTCAGATTTTCTCATACTTACCAGTTACTCGCGCCATAAATCTGGCAACTTCACCTTACATTGTCAAGGAGATACTCCCTACAATGCCTGGCATCAATAGAGGGTTTTATTTGAGTGTTTGTTTGTGGCAAAAACTGCGTGGAATTTGAGATTTTGTCGAGAGGTATAAAAATGACTGCCCGTCTAAAGTAAGTTGCTTTATTTTGTTTATAAATTTTGACAATAAAATTTTGTATCATGGTTTATTATCTTGAAATAACAAGCAGTTGGTCAGCATTTCTGTGTTCGCTGTTATGACACCAATTATTTCGTTGGTACAGCACGGTACTGCACAATGCTTACCGTACCCTTCTCTTCCTTTTCTCCTCCTTACTTCCAAGGGTGATTCTAAAGTAACAATTCATACTGTACTTGCAAATAATTATTTATATGTGTCATACAATTGTATAATTATATATTTTACTACTAAAATATCCACGTCATACCACATTGAACCACTGGGTAATTAAGTTATCTGAGGAAGATGAAGGCGGTCTCGCAGATAACCTTATGGGAGGTCAATTCCGAGCACCAGCAGAAGTAGTGCTAAAGCAGCAAATTCTGCACAGGAGTAGAGAATCTATATCCGATAATGATTCACGGCCCAGGAAGAGAGCGAAATCATCACCTCGTACACCAGCTACCTGGATGGCGGATGACCCACAACAGTCCAATTCCCAAGTGCAAAATTTTCCACTTTTCGATATATGATGCCAACCGAAATATATTACAATGAAATTGTGAATTTCTTGTGCTCTGAAGTCAGCAAGTATGTGCTTTTAAGAAGGAAAAATAACCCTGAAGGAATTAAAATATTCATCGCCATTTTATTTCTAAGTGGCTATGCCACCATCATTATATATATTAGGGTGGTATTTTGAAGGGAAATACATAGTAAATGCAGTTGCTCACACTTCTTTTCTCTTTAGAGTATCTGACCCCTCGAGATTCAATGGCCTACACTGCTATATCGTTGCAACACACCAACGCTGGCCATCGGATGCAAATGCCGTAGACGCACAGAATGTGTCAGGTGTAGTGTGGGCGGCTGTGTAAACTGCATTCTGCTGTTCTAAACTAGTGAAAAGTGGAAATAGTAACTAATGTTATTTCTCGGAATCCCCATAGGGATGTCACAAATGAACCTATAAACACCTTTTGTGCTTATGGTTTTTGCTAAGTAATTTATAAGTGACATTCTGTACCAATGTATCATGGTATTCTAACAAGGTAACAATTTTTATGATCCAACCAAAAGCTATGTAAAGCGCCGTGCAGAACCGTACGGTACCAGGCCCTCATTTGGAAACCAACCATCCAATTTTTAGAAGAATGACCTTTAAATGTTCTCCAATATGTGCATGCTGGGAATATTAAATAAAAATTTAAAAATCAAAAACTGAAAACTCTGGCGTTCACTGGTTAACATATTACTTAAGAAGTGACCTTGAGCATCAACTGATAAGAGTTCATTTTGCTTTCCGGGAAGATGAAAATGTGGAACACTATGATATCCTGAAGTGAGTATTGACAGCAATAATAACTGGGAAGTTCTTGAGGTTAAAGTTCAGTCGCCAACAGATGTGGAGAATAAAGGAGAGATTAAGGTATTGCAACAAAAGCTCAGATAAAGGAACAAGGAAATAAATAATTTGAAAGCTTTGCTTCAACAGCTGAAATCCAGAAATCCTCAACTCTTACAGTGCCATAAATTCTGTACGAAAAATCCCAGGATGCTGATTCGATCAGCACCCTCTTGTAAATGGTGTAGTTATGCAGTGATGTGCTAAATTTCTCTACAAATCTGGTAGTAAAAATGTTGAATGTTTGTAATACATACATACATTATCATAATAAACTGTTATGCCTTTTAGCATTCAGTCTGCAAGCCTCTGTGAATTTACTAAACGTTGCCACAATCCTCTATTTGCAACTAGTGCTGTGGCCTCATTTAGTTCTCTACCTCTTATATTTAAATTGTTTGAAACTGAGTCTAACCATCGTCATCTTGGTCTACCTCTACTTCTTTTACCCTCCATAACAGAGTCCATTATTCTCCTAGGTAACCTATCCTCCTCTATTCACATCACATGACCCCACCACCAAAGCCAGTTTATGTGTAGCCTACAGTTTCATCCATCCAGTTCATTCCTAACTTAGCCTTTGTCTCCTCATTCTGAGTACCCTCCTGCCATAGTTCCCACCTGTTTGTACCAGCAATAGTTCTTGCTACTTTCATGTCTGTTACTTCTAACTTATGAATAAGATATCCTGAGTCCACCCAGCTTTCGCTACCATAAAGCAAAGTTGGTCTGAAAACAGATCGATGTAAAGATAGTTTCGTCTGGGAGCTAACTTCCTTCTTACAGAATACTGTTATCGCATCTGTGAGCTCACTGCATTAGCTTTACTACACCTTGATTTAATCTCACTATATTACCATCCTGGGAGAACACACATCCTAAATACTTGAAATTATCTGCCTGTTCCAGCTTTGTATCACCAATGTGACATTCAATTCTGTTGAATTTCTTAAATACTGACATCAATTTAGTCTTCAAAAGGCTAACTTTCATACCATACTCATTGCACCTATTTTCAAGTTCCAAGATATTAGACTGCAGGCTTTTGGCACAATCTGCCATTAAGAACAAGTCTTCAGCATCGGTACTCTGTCATATGCTTTTCTCTAGATCTACAAAACATAAACACAGCTGTCTATTCCTCTCGTAGCATTTTTCAATTACCTGGCACATACTGAAAATCTGATCCTGAGAGCCCCTCTGTGGTCTGAAACCACACTGGTTTTCATCCAATTTCTTCTCAACCACTGATCGCACCCTTCCTTCCAAGATGCCAGTGAATACGCTGCCTGGTATACTAATCAATGAGATATCTCAATAGTTGTTGCAATCGTTCCTGTTCCCTTGCTTGTAGATAGGTGCAATTACTGCTTTTGTCCAATCTGAAGGTAGCTTACCAACACTCCATGCTAATCTTACTACTCTATGAAACCATTTCATCCCTGCCTTCCCACTATTCTTCACCTTTTCAGGTCTTATTTCATCTATCCCTGCTGCTTTATGACAATGGAGTTTATTTACCATCCTTTCCACTTTCTCAAGCGTAATTTCACCAACATCAGTTTCCTCCTCCCCATGAGATTGGCTGTTCGCAACACCACCAGGAAGATTTCTTTTACGTTGAGATGATGTTCACAATATTTCCTCCACGATGTTCACAATATTCCCTGCACCTCTCCAGCGATTCCCTGAGATCTATTATGAGTTCACCTGAATTACCCACAACATTGATCATTTCCTTTTCCCTCCCTTCCTACGATTCATTATTACTCTCCAGAAAGGTTTCCCCTGCTGTTTGACTTAGCCTTTCCAGGTTATTACCAAAATCTTCCCATGACTTCTTTTTGGATTCAACAACTATTTGTTTCGCACTGTTTCTTTCATATATGTACAATGCCCTGTCTGCATCGGCCCTGGTTTGGAGCCATTTATGATAAGATTTTTTACGTTATACATGCTGCTCTCACTTCATCATTCCACCAAGATGTTCATTTTTCCCAACCTTTACACACAGTTCCTAGGCATTCCCTTGCTGTTTCAACTACAGCATCTCTGTTACTCTGTTAATGTCTGTTAATGTTGTGAAAATAGGCCTGTGTTTTACTCGAACTATCATTTATTCACCAAGCAAGTTGGCTGTGTGGGTAGGTTCACACAGCTGTGAGCTTGAACTCAAAAGATAGTGGGTTCAAGTTCTACAGTCAGTAGCCCTGAAGATGGTTTCTCCATTTTCATACCAGGCAAATAAAGGCCACAGGCAGTACCTTCCCAATCCTAGTTCTTTTCCATCCATCCCTCACTCACTGAAACCCTTCGATGTGTCAGTGCAACATAAAACAAGTAGAAAAAGAAATTATTTGTTCATTTTTAAGTTGCAGATGTAAAATACTTTGTTTATAAACCTGTGTATACTCAGACTGTTCTTTTATCTCATTTCGTTGAAGCTCCCTAAGGAACACGGTCCTTGTGCTTTAGCTGTGATGTCGATGTTTGCCGTTTCTGGTGTTCTTGATGGGTTTGGCTGCTGCCCCTTCTTGGTAAGTTCAGCTTTTCTGTTGACCCAGTAATCCATTTTCTTGCTAAACTCTATCGTGGGTTCCTCAGACCATTTCCTGGTCTCATTGTGGTTAGCTTCTGTAAGGGATGTTAGGAAGGGTCTGGTTTTGATAGTTAAATGGTATTTACTTCTGCAAATTATTATGGCATGATTAATATTAAGTTTTGCGAGATCCTTCTCTGTCTGTTTGATACACAGTAATCCAGTGGCTTTACACTTTTAAGTTCCAAATGAAAAATACTTCACATTTAGACTTGTATGTACACCGACTATTATTATTTATACTGAGATCCATGCAAGCAGCTACTATAGGCTGTATCTTCCATCAGAGCACATACTCTGCTCCTTTACCTGCCTGAGCTCGAGCACTGCTTATTGGGCCAAATTGTACCTGCCTTTTTATATCCTTTCTACAGTTACTCATTATTGTCATCATTAGTCTCCTAGCCAACCTATCCTCCTCCATTTGTCTCACATGAATCCACCAAAGTCAGTTTATGTATACAGCTTCATCCATCAAGTTTATTTCCAGCTTAGACGTCGTCTCATTCCGAGTAGCCTTGTGCCATTTTTCTCATCCATTCATACCAGCAGTCATTCTCACTACTTTCATGACGGTTACTGCCAACTTATGAATAACACATCGTGAGTCCACCAAGCTTTCACTCTTGTCCAGCAAAGTTGGGCTGAAAACAGACCAATGTAGTTTCATCTATCTTCCAGAGATTTGACATCATCGTATTCCTTCTAATATTTATAATAGTGTATTTGTTAATTGGCACTGAGACCCAATGTCCAGCCAAATTGACTGTATGGTGCTGCTATCTGTTGAAGAAAATTTGAAGTATGAAACGATACAAACTAAGAATAATGTGTTTCCATTGAGCATCCATCATCAAATCTGATAAGTGTTCTACGTTCTTTATGGAATTAAAAATAAATTAATGATTCTAAAATATGTGTATTGGCATAAAACTTAAGCAATAACTATATATTTTTGTAATCACTGTGAGATTTTAGTTCAGTAAGTGCTTTAGTAGCCATTGTAAGATTTTAACCCAATAAATAGATGGTAAACAAGGGTAATGTGCCAGAGGTGTGAAAAGTACTTCTGCATCTCCACAATAAACAACTGTTTCTCTGAGTTCCATGAAAAGTGATGACTGATTGAAGGGAAAAATCAAGTCATAAAACCTTATATTCTCATGTGCTCTAAGTAATATTTTTCTTTTTCTTGGTCAGTATTTACATTCTAATTGATTATTTTTTAATATCCATTACAATAGCAAGTATTTGTAGCAACTATGTAAGTGACTTCAATGTCTTTTTTTCCATCTTTTAAATTTAATTTTGGGCAAATGTCCTGTATCACATTTTGTTGTTTGATGTTTATGCGCCTGTATATTTGCTTGATTTCCCTTGATTTCCTATAAATTGATTGATATACATTGAAATTCAATAAATAGTGGAATATTACCTATTGAAAAATAAATAAGTTCATTTACATTTTTACTGAAAGAAGACCCAACTTCCATTTAAATTGACAGTCGTCATTTAAGCCCTTGGGCTTCAATATTAAAAAATTACTCCATAACACATTTTATTAACCTATTTTAATATGTATAAGAAAGTTTCATCAAAATCTCTCAACCTGAACTACATTTGGTCTCAGGAGGCTATGAGCGACTTCCTTCTAACAGAATACCGCTGATTGCAGCTGTGAGCTGGCTGCATTAGCTTTGCTGCATTTTGATTCAACTTTACATAGAATATACACTCTAAATACTCAAAAAGAACCGCCTGTTCCTGTTTTATATTCCCCAACCTGACATCACTTTAGTTTTTGGAATGTTCTTTCCATACCATACTGACGGCATCTTTTTTCAAGCTCCCGTTTGTACTTAAGTCTTTTGAACCAGAGTTACAATCTTGGGTGATAAATGTAATTACCTCCAGGTTTCACACAAAACTTGACACACACCAATACAGGGTGTATCAGAACAATCCCAAGAGAAAAATCATGAATGCTCTTCATGTTATATTAAGAACAGTGGTGCAGTTGGATTGGCGGAAAAAATTAAGTTACGTTGTTACTTCCAGGCATGCAATTCAAATTGGTGAACTTGTAGTATCTGCTATGCCAGAGAGCCAGCTGCTGCCTGTTGGTGTGTGATAGAGAAGGAAGGTAAGAAAGGGGAAGTAGTAAGTGGGAGACAGAGGTAATGCTCAGTGCGAATGCACACGTTTCTCGTTCGTTTCACATAGTTGCTTCCCAGCCCCAGTAGGCAGTGTACAGTTTTACTAAAAGTCTTGGAGGGGCGTGCCAGTCCAACTGATGAGCCCGAATGGCATGTCTGGGTAAAACTCTGCAAATGCACATGGCCTAACCACCCAAAAGCTGGTTCTATTCTTGTGATCATAAGATCTGTGGCCGTGAAAGCCATTTTTAGTATTGTATCTCCATGGGGAGAACAGATTTTTGAAAACCTAGAATTCACTTCTCCTTTAGCAGGTTAGCAATCCCTATCTGCTAACATGGCGGGACCACATGGTTGGTCTGCCACTGCTAAGCAGAGTCTTGGAGGGGCATGCCAATCCAACTGATGAGCCCAAATGGCACATCTGGGCGAAACTCTGCAAACAAACAGGCCTAACCACCCAAAAGCTGGTTCTATTCCTGTGATCATAAGTGTACAGTTTGTTGTGCAGAAAATGACTACTATGCGAACCCCATTGAAGGAGAAGATGAAATTGTACCAAGCATTCCAGGTTGTTCGTGACACACCACACATCCTGAACAGAGTCCAAAGATCACTACTACACTGTTGTGAACTGTTCATCGGAGTAGGAGGGGGCATATTGATCATCTACAATGATGATGATGGTTGTTGTTTAGAGGGGCCTAACAGCAAGGTAATCGGCCCTCTACTGTAATAAAAGCATTAGGTGTATTGTTTCCTTGTTCTGTATTTTATTCCATTTACAATGTTTTGAGTGAAGGAATACACAATCGTGGGGTGGCAGCTTGTTAAATAATAAAGAACGTTACTACGACCAACAGACGAGAGGAAAAACGATCTGGTGCTGTTTCACCCTCTTAGAAAATTTATACAGAGCGCGCTCTTGTCCGTGTCTCTATTGAGTGACCAGAATGCATCTGTTTTCCGGCAACGAGAGAAGACATTAGAAAACAACAATATGTCGGCGACACAGGCATTCACGGCCGCATGGCCTCCAACTTAATCAATAGCCATCCAGGCATTTCAGTTTATTGTTTAACGTGTAAATAGTTTCTATGCATTTTGTTAATCATGTACAATTGTAATAAAAGTTTTATTACGTGTAATATTGGTGAATGACTCGGCCCTATGGTCTTATCACGTGCTTAACCAAACTACAGTCCACTACCAGAGTAATCATCGCTGTTTAGTAATACAACATGTGTGCTACAGCATTCAATTCGTCTTTCCAACATTTTTTGTTCCATTTCCGGGCCCGATATTACACGGTAAAAGTGAAACGCGTGTGAAATATCCGCAGGATTGGAAACATCATACAATGCAACGTGGGACTCTTCAGTTTACAAGGTCAGATTCCTTTTAATTACCTTTTCCTTGCATTATTTACATTTGTGTGAGCCAGTGCTTTACGATGGATGAGAACGAAATCGCAAAGCTGATCAAGCAAGCATCTGAAAGGTAGAATCACAAAAATCAAAACTTTCGTCGAAAAGTACGACACTACTCAAAACCTAGCAGACATTAGGGTTAGATATGATGCACTTATTGATTTAGAAAGCAAATACGATCTAGTTCAATCGCAGCTTGAGGTGGAGGATTGTAAACGAGATCATGGTGTAGATAGAGATGAAGTAGATGATATTGTGTACAGTTTGAAGGCAAAAATGCAGGTATTATTGTCGCCAGACCAACACGAAAATGCCGGTAGTACCACAAGTAACACTTCTAATTCGTCGCACGAAAATATCAACATCAAATTACCCGCGATTAAACTACCCATGTTTAGTGGTAACTATGAAGATTGGATGTCGTTTGAAGATAATTTCAAACTATTGGTGCATGAAAATTCCAGTCTAGCATCCATTCAGAAATTTCACTACTTATTAGGAGCAGTTCAGGGTTCAGCTAAAGCATTAATTCAGAACCTTCCAACTACTGAAACAAACTATACGGTAGCTTGGAACCTATTATGTGATCGGTTTCAAAACAAGAGACTAATAGCAGCAAAGCATGTTAGAGAAATCTTAAACATTGCAACAGTGGAGAATGAAACCGCTGAAGACCTCAGGCAGTTCATCGGCACATTCTCAAGCAACTTACAAGCACTTAAGGCATTGAAATTAGATACTCCTCTCGAAGAAGTAATACTGTCACAACATATTGTTGATCATCTTGATTATGAAACCAGGAGGGGCTGGGAACTAGAAGCAAACGCCAACAAAAATTCCTCCCTCAAACAATTAACATCTTACATTGAACATCGCTGCCAAGTCCTTGAAAGCATGCAAACATCTGTCAGCCAAGTCAAGGTGTGTGGTAATAAAGAAAGCTCACACAAGAAAAAAACCATCGTCCTATACACATGTCGCATGCATTAACAATCAGTGCTCTTATTGTAAACAAGGTCATGCACCTGGACTTTTTGCATGTGAAGCATTTCTCAAGTTAACAGTGTCAAATCGCATTCAATATGCTCGTGACAACAAACTCTGTTTAAATTGCCTTAAAGGATCACATAAAACGTCAGAGTGTACATCCAGTCACTGTCGCAAATGCAACAAGGCCCACAACACATTACTACATCTTGAAAATCACAAGTCTAGTACAACTAACGAAACTACTTCTAACAACAAGGTGGTATTTGCCAGCATTCACACAACCACCAAGAATGAACATTCATGTACTTGAAACAAACCATATGTGTTGTTATCCACAGTTATTGTCAAAATCAAGGATCATAGTGGTAAATTTCGTAAGGTTCGAGGACTCTTGGACAGCGGCAGTCAAACTCATCTCATCACTAAAGACACTGTCAACAGACTAAATTTAAAATGTAAAGAAGACACCACTTCTATTGTAGGCATTAACAATTCTTCATCAACTCTGAAACACAGTGTGGATATTCACCTCCAGTTCACAGCATCAGATTTTAACACTAACATAAATTGTTTAGTGGTTCCTGCCATCACAGGAGAAATGCCTTCCATGGAGTTAGATTACAAATCGTGGAACCTACCTAATGACATCACACTAGCAGATCCTAAATTCTACAGTCCAGGCAAGGTAGATTTAATCATTGGTGCAGAGATGTTTTTTAACATTTTAAAGACAGGTGGGAAAAAACGTCCAGGTGATTACCCGGTATTGCAGGACACTCATCTGGGTTGGATAATTTCTGGTAAATGTCCTCAGTCAAACAGCCATCCTGCATGCAACACTGTCACTTCTCTCTTTGTCAAAAAGGAAGATCAACTCGACACGCAACTTCGTAAATTTTGGGAAGTAGAAGAATTGCACACCAAACCTAAAACTCAGGATGAACAACAGTGTTTACAGCACTTCAAGGAGAACACCACATGCACTCCTGAAGGAAGATTCATTGTCAGGTTACCTCGTAAAGAAACTCTATCACCCTTGGGCAATTCTCGTGATATGGCAACACAACGATTTCAACAACTGGAAGCAAAATTCAAGAAAAATCCAGTATTGCATGAACAATATGCGAACTTCATGTCCAAGTATGAACAGTTATCTCACATGAGGGAGGTAGGCCTACATGTAACAAATGATTTTGAACATTATTACTTGCCACACCATGCAGTATTTAAACAAAGCACAACTACATCAGTCAGAGTATTTTTGAAGCATCAGCCAAAACCACTACTGGAGTGTCGCTTAATGATACATTGTTAGTAGGGCCTACTATACAACAAGACCTTTATTCCATTGTATTGAGATTCAGGACACACAACATTGCATTTACGGGAGACATCACGAAAATGTACAGACAAGTTCGGGTTCATGAAAATGACACGCGGTTGCAAAGAATTATTTGGAGGGAATCGCCACAAACAGCTATCAAGACTTACGAATTATTGACTGTCACGTATGGCACAGCTTCAGCTCCATATTTGGCAACACAGTGCCTCAAACAATTGGCAGAAGATGAAGCAACTTCATTTCCACTGGCATCAATGGTTTTACAAAGGGATTTTTATGTTGATGATGCCCTGTGTGGTGCGTCCAACATCGCTGAAGCATTACAGTTGCAAAGTGAACTCATTGCCTTACTCAATAAAGGTGGTTTTCCCATCAGGAAATGGTGCTCAAATCATGAAGCTCTACTTGCCGCTGTTCCACCTGAAGACAGAGAAATTAACTTACCTTTCCAGTTTGATAATGATGACACCATACAAGCTTTAGGATTATCATGGCATCCTACGTCAGACAAATTCTTAGTAGCAAACAGAATCAAACACATTCCAGGGAACAGTAACATTACTAAACGCACCACTACGTCAACAGTAGCTTCAATTTTTGATCCATTAGGACTCATCAGCCCATTAGTAATAACCTACAAAATGTTTCTCCAGAAATTGTGGTTACACAAACTTGATTGGGATCAACCATTACCTGAAGGCTTAGCCGCAGAATGGAAGGTGCTTCAGAACCATTTGATGCACATTGAAAAAATTCAGGTAGATAGACATGTCTTAGGAGCAGATGTGTGTTGTATCATTCAAGTGCATGGTTTTTCAGACGCCTCTCAAACAGCATACGGAGCTTGCATCTACCTTCGATCTGTAAATCAGCAGGGGGAAATAAGTGTCAAGTTGTTGTGCTCAAAATCCAGAGTGGCTCCAGTCAAACGAGTTACACTCCCTCGTCTTCAATTGCTTGCAGCCGCATTGCTGGCTCAATTACTTCAAAAATCCATTCCAATTTTAAATCTTGAAGTTAACGAAACTCATTTGTGGACATATTCTACCATTGTTTTATCATGGTTGGCTTCTCCTTCATCGCGTTGGAAAACATTTGTAGCCAACAGGGTGGCAGAAATTCAGCAGTTAACTAATGTCAAAGATTGGCATCATGTTTCATCTCATCAAAACCCTGCAGATTTAATTTCTCGAGGAGCTGAACCTCCAGAGTTACAACAGTCCACATTGTGATGGTCAGGTCCATCGTGGTTGTCAGCACCTCAGCTCAACCTGCCGCAGCCCCTCGTCATCGATGAAAGTTGTCACACCACATTGGAACAGCGAACAGTGGCAACATTACTTGTCACTAAAGGCAATGACATCATCGACAGATTTTCTTCGCTGACAAAACTACAAAGAGTTCTGGCATATTGCAGCAGATTCATTCACAACTCAAAACAGCCAAACAATAAACGATTGGGACCGTTATCAGTTCAAGAACTTCAGTCATCATTAATGTCATGCATTCACATAGCGCAGGCGGAGTCATTCAGTGAAGAAATCAAGGAATTGCAAAAGGAAGGCACTGTATCAAAGAAAGGTCAGCTGAAAAATCTCTGTCCATTTCTACATGATAATATACTTAGAGTTGGTGGTAGATTGAATGAACACGTCGCTCCCATTCTCAACAAAACACCAAATTTTATTACCATCAAAACATCACCTGATGACTCTAATTGTCAAACATGAACACTTACAACAAGCTCATGCAGGACCAGAATTGTTGTTAGCAACCCTCCATCAACGTTATTGGATTCTGAATGGCAGAAATGTAGTCAGACAGCAAGTGCACAAATGCGTAACATGTTATAAATTGAAAGGCGTAACTAGTCATCAACTCATGGCTGACTATCCTGAGCATAGAGTTCAACCAGCACGTCCATTCAGTGTTTGTGGCATTGATTATGGAGGTCCTATTCTACTTCGCCCAATTAACAAGAGGAGCAATATTCGTATTAGGGCATACATCGCACTATTTGTTTGCTTCACGACAAAGGCTGTACATTTGGAAGTAGTCAGCAGTCTTACCACAGATGCCTTCTTAGCCGCACTTCGTCGTTTCATAGCCAGAAGAGGAAAGCCCGTAGATATATACAGTGACAACGCTACTACGTTTATTGGAGCCGATAGAGAATTAAAAGATCTTCACCAATTCATGGCATCACAGCAGCATCAAGAGGAAGTTGTAAGCAACCTGGCAAACAAAGGTATCAACTGGCATTACATTCCACCTCGTTCACCTCATTTTGGAGGATTATGGGAAGCTGGCATCAAGTCAGTTAAATATCATTTGCATCGAGTTGTTGGAAACTCATCGTTAACATTTGAAGAGCTTAGTACTGTGCTCACACAAATTGAAGCCTGTTTAAATTCTCGTCCACTTACAGTCCTATCCTCAGATCCGACTGACCCTCAACCCTTAACTCCAGGTCATTTTCTTACTGGAAACAGTTTGAATTCTATTCCTGAATCCAATCTGACACTTATATCCAGTAATAAACTTTCAGCATGGAAACGGTTGCAGCAAATGGTGCAACACTTTTGGACCAGATGGCATAAGGAATACTTAACTCAACTTCAAAACAGGCCAAAGTGGGCCTCCCAGCAACCCAGTATACAACTTGGAGCAGTGGTGGTTATCAAAGAGGACAATTTACCCCCGCTTCAGTGGAGACTAGGTGTGGTTGAGGAACTTCACCCAGGTCTCGATGGACTTGTGCGAGCAGTCACCATAAAAACTGTTTATGGAAAATTCAAGAGACCAATAGTGAAGTTGTGTCCCTTCCCCATCGAGTAATGTTTTTTTTTTAAAATTACAATATTGTTCCCTAGTGTCAGTGAATTGATTGTATAAAATTGTATTTGTATTTATGTTGTACAGTCATTTAAGAAGATGAACAATTCAAAAACTTTCATTGTGCAGCTGTGAACAAAACAATCCATCAACCTGCACACCAGCGTACAGTTCTGTTTCATTTTATATATGTTAATTAGTGATTGAAGTTCATTTAAGTGCAACATTTATTATTATGTATTTGTATTCTGATGACATTTTTGTTTCATCTGTTTTCCGGCAACGAGAGAAGACATTAGAAAACGACAATATGTCAGCGACACAGGCATTCACGGCCGCATGGCCTCCAACTTAATCAATAGCCATCCAGGCATTTCAGTTTATTGTTTAACGTGTAAATAGTTTCTATGCATTTTGTTGATCATGTACAATTGTAATAAAAGTTTTATTACGTGTAATATTGGTGAATGACTCGGCCCTATGGTCTTATCACGTGCTTAACCAAACTACAGTCCACTACCAGAGTAATCATTGCTGTTTAGTAATACAACATGTGTGCTACAGCATTCAATTAGTCATTCCAACAGATGCATTCCTTGACTGACAAGTGTGTCTTAATTACAGGGTGTTCTTGTACTGTGTGTGCAGTTGTGGCTGTTTAATAAACGAACTGTGGATATTACCTGTAAGAGACAAGAACAGTACTGTGCGAGTCGAGCGAGGAAATGTGTGCATACACATGGAGCATTATCTCTGTCTCCATCATGCACCCCACTTCCCCTCTCTCCCCTTCTCTTCCCTGAAGCACAACAGCTGCTTCTGCTAGCACAGCAAAGACGGCAAGTTCGTCAATCTGAATCGTGTGCAATGAAGTAACAAAGTAACCTCATTTTCTCAAAAAGAAAACTATTTCAGCCAATCCACTGCACCGTCATTCTTAACATAACACGAAGAGCATCCCTGATTTCATTGACGGTATATTTCTGACACACCCTGTATATGGAGCTATTTAGCATAATGTTCCAAGCAAGAATCAACTCCCTTGACTATCTTGTTCTGAAACAATACCTATGGAATTATAAATTTAATGTCAAATTTTTTAACATTTCTGATTTTTCTTGGTGGCTGGCTATCTACTTCCATGCATTAGATAATATTCTCAGCCAGTGCAATTACTAAATGTTATGGATAAAATGCAGAGCATTAAAGAAGAACCTCTCTTCCTCCAAGATGATATTTATCATGTGAGTATAGGCTCCGTGCGCTAATGAGAAAAATGCACCGCTGCGCTGCGAGTGGCGAACACTGTAAGTTAATGACATCACCGCGGACATATCTCTGTCGTCTGACAGCATGCTGCCACGGCCGACTAAATAATAACAGTGGGATTTCAGAGTGTTTTATGCAACAACAAGCAGCCAAAGTATTCCACTCTTCCAGAAAGTGGTCATGTATTAAATTTGAAAACGTTTTGCAGGAAATAGCAACAGAGCGAATAACTGCAAATATGATAAGAGAAAAACATTGGTTCACTAGATACACTACCATTTCATGATAGAGGCAACATAGTAATTTATGTAGGCCTATTATTTGTTGTGAACAAGATTAATGTTCATGTACACATTCAACAATCCTTTCTGCACAGAATATATATGAAACTTTGTTTCACAATATCTAAAGTCACCTCTTCACTGTAAAATAGTTAAAATACTTCTAAAGGAGATAATGGCCTACATAATGTATTAGGCTCATAAAAAACATACTTGTTTCTGTTCCCTAGCTTTTTCTTCGTTTTACAGTTTCCAGGCAGCTCACAATATTTTCACATTCTAAATTTTTTCCTGTTCCCTGACAACCTAATCCTTTCTGCTGTTGCATTGAAACAACTCGTTTATACGTTATCCTGTTTGCTATTATCACAAAAATTGGTTTTGAAATTCAATTTCCTTGGAATATTCTTCTACAGTTTGTCCCTCAAGTACTCTATCTTAGTTGAAATTATGGAAGACTGCTTTGGCTTCAAATCTGAGCTACTGTCCACTTAGATTATTTATTGTTCCTCCCGTGTCTTCATGAGTCATATCTTATGAGTAGGAGAGCCATGAATACATCTGTGCAGTTGGCCTGTAACATATCCAGAAGCTCATCCTCCTCCAGTAATGTTACAGTCTTATGCATGATCAGGCTCCTTCCTACACATGGTACGAAAGAGAACGAAAATTCAAAAAGTCAGAGAAGTACGAAGAAAACAGTTCGGAGTTGTAAGAATATATCAGAAGATACAGCAGGAAAACTTAATGTTTTTGATATGTATTAGAAGACATGGACTAAAACTTAGTGTTTTCTAACATCCTTTGTGCTCTCTGTTATGAAAATGCAACTCTTGTAATGTAGCTGGTATCAGTTACCGATTGTTGGATTTGTGATTAATTTTTGGAGGTAGGCAAGTTATATTCCCTAAGCTACACTATAAACATGAGTACATCATTACAATTACATAACTCTGTGGTCAGTCAGGCACTGCCATTTTGAGGGTTCATTCACTGTTTGAATTCAACAGCTGTCCACAAAAATTCCTTTGCTGGCGAGATGTAGTATTTACAGAGCACTATGTCTTCTGGTATGGGCTAGAATAAATTTGTTACTTCCACTGGCCTGTCTCAGTCTCATCCTTGGCTTTGGCAATATGAAAGTGACCAAGGTATGAGCAATGCTAGGAATATCATTCCTCTTGCAGCCAGTCCCTATGGTATGAAAATATTGCTCATAGGGTAGGTTGGTGTGTGCATTTCAGTGGGCTTGGTAGACCGATATGTAATAGCAAATACTGGTTTGTTGAGGAAAGCAATGGGAAAATACCTCACTCATTTTCCCAGTATGTTTCTTCTGTGATGCCTAGGCTATTTATGACAGCTATTGGCAGAGCTGTGGAGGTTCAAAACAGCTTTCGAGCTGAATATCCAACATACATCCATCCAAAAGACACGCGATCAGATACAGTGGGAACCACATGGAGCATTTAGCTTGAGTCATGGAGTAACTATGTGGCTAACATCAAAGAGTTTACAATAGCTGCTCTCAACTTTAATTAAGAAAATGTCGATCACTATATACTGTCAGAATGTGTCCACAGATGGGTTCTGTTTAAAATAAAGGTCAATTTCCAATGACGAGGTAGAGTAAGTGTGAAGCCACATTTCTGTAGAACTCTGATAGACTGACTGAAAATTATACTAAGACGTTGGGATTTGTCATCATTCGACACCACCTCCCTGACAACATCCTATAGCTGCTACACTTTTTGCCAAAGATTCTATTGAGGGCATGGAATGAATTATTGCTGATAATTGCAATAAACATTTAGTTATACCTTTGTTACCATTCTTTTATTTACAACATTCATATGATATGAACACTGCAAAAGTTCTCATGATCATTAGGAGTAAGAGAGCAGGCATTTCACAGTTCTACAGCTTTACAACTATACAACTTTCTTTACTAAATTAATAACAACCATAGATATGTTTACACCACTTCTTAATGAAGTAATTATTTGGAGAAATACATGTTCCCATAAATAGCCATAATTTTAAAGAAAGCTAACAACTATGACGTTCTAACTTATATAGCTCAGGAAAGGTCCTTCCACAGGCTGAGCAGGAGTAAAGACGTCCAGGGTTATGTACAACAACAAGATGTCTATTCAAGTGCGCAAATAGATTGAAAGTCATCGGACAAATTTTACACCTATAAGGACGGTCAACGGAGTGTACCAATATATGCCTCTTCAAGCGAGATGGCCTTTCGAAGGGCTTATTGCACGTTGGACAATAGTATACCTTTAAACCAGCGTGACTACGTTCATGGCGAATAAAAAATGAGCGATCGCGAAATTTCATAGAACACTTACGACAGGAATATATTTTAATCCTGTCGTGCGTTTTCATATGAGATTTAAGGTTACCCTTCCTACTGCATTCTTTCCCACATTTTTCGCATGTGAATATTTAATTTTTATTACAGGAAGTCTTCAAATGCTTCCATAGTGTTTCAGATTTGTTAAACGTCCTATTACATTCCTTACAAATATACGGCCGTTCAAAGGTGTGCATTTGCACATGATTTTCAAGATAACTTTCCCTAGAGAATGCCCTCGAACATATATTACATACATATAGTTCCTTCTCTCGATGCTTGGACCAATGACTCTTATATTCACCTCTATCACTGAAAGTTTCTTCACAACGGTCGCAAGAAAATATTTTCACTCTAGACTGAATATGCATATACTTCAGATGCACTTTAAGGGATATTTCGTTTGTTAAAATTTTGTTGCATAAAGGACATGAAACTTCTCTTTGAATATTGTCTTTATCTGCAGGTTCCTTCACTATCTTCTCAAAAGTCTTTGGAACTATATCAGAAAAATTGTATGATGGGATATTGGCACTGAAATTTAAAAAACATTAAAAATATTTACTCTTTCATATTTATTTAAAGGTTGCAAAGAATATTGGTTCAATGACTATTGTTGTTTTACAAGGCTGCAAGCATGGTATAACAACCTAAACGTATAATCTTCAGTACAGGAATAACAGACATTGCTATTAAAGAGAAAAGGTCTACTTTTCAAATTGCTGGAAAATAAGATACAACTGGAAAAAATTAACAACTAGAGATGGATAGATCAAATCACAAATGAAGAGATACTGAATCGTATAGGTGAGAGATCGTTGTGGCTAAATTTGACAAGAAGAGATAGAATGATAGGACACATCTTAAGATACCCAGGACTTGTGCAGTTGGTTTTTGAGGGAAGTGTAGGGGGTAAGAACACTAGGGGTAGACCAAGGAATGAATATGACAACCAGATTAGAGCAGATGTAGGATGCAACAGTTATGTAGAAATGAAAAGGTTAGCACAGGATAGGGTGGCATGAAGAGCTGCATTAAAGCAGTCTATGGACTCATGACTCCACAACTACAATAACTCCAAAGGATAATTCAATCAGCCTTTACAAAGGTGCATAAAGTGAATGAAAACCAAGCATACAAAATACATGTCATATTTATCCAATTTAATTAACAGATAATTTGGAAGTTTTTAAACTTTCCTTCTTTTTGCATGTGTATTACAAAGTAACACTTAACTAAATTTAGAAGCTGTCTAAAAGACAAAATATACTTCATACTGGCTAACACAGTGAAATAGGAAAATAAATAAAATAATCTGCTGAATTTTAAAGAAAAGCACTAAATATGGTTTCTTAAAATACTAATTGATAAGTACAAGGCAGAAAGTGCAGTCACTAATCAAAGATTTTGGTAGAACGTCACTCAGAACTCAATGAATGAATGAATGAATGAATGAATGACTTCAACCTGTTCTAGGTTATATGCTTGCTTGTAGAATGGAATTGTGGGCTCATATATTCCTTTCTCATGATCAACATCATCAGGGTGACTCGTGGAGGGTTCAAAGTGGACAGTTGTATCAATTATATAAATCCTAATGTTGTCTTCGTCCACAATCATATTGATCCTTTGAGTGCTTCCATTCTCTGCCAAACCACTGACTACTTCATAGATGGAGAATCTAGTTCTTGTGCGGGCCTGGGCATTGAGTAGTCTCGCCATAGTGGCATGGACCAAGGACTCAAGCAAGTTTTTCAATCTCGTGGAGGTATCACCTACAACGACTGGAGTCCATAGTCCTAATAGGCAGAGCACCAACTGCTGCTACATTCCCAACCATCTTGAGACCGTCTCTCAATTCGCTGTGTGATGATTCCTCATCATAGCTGACCCAGTTATTGTAGGCTGGATGTTCTTTAAAAAAGTTATATCAATTACTTTTGTGAAGGAGAATGCACCACCTAAACCTGAAACTGTACACTGGGGCACTGGTGATTCATAAAAAAAATTTTAAAAAGAAAATTTTAGTTCGCTACCCTTATACTCTCTTACATCTGTGACTTTTCTTTGAACTTCATTCTTTTACAATCTGTTTTACGTCGCACTGACACAGATGGGTGTTCTGGTGATGATGGGATAAGAAAAGGGCTAGGAGTGGGAAGGAAGCAACCACAGCCTTAATAAAGGTACAATGCCAGGATTTGTCTGATGTGAAAGTGGGAACTACAGAAAACCAAGTCCAGGGCTGCAGACAGTGTGGTTTGAACCCACTATTTACTGAATGCGAGCTGATAGTTCAACCACACCATATCATTTTATGGTACGTTTGCCTTTTCTGATGTCCTCACGTTCCTAGCGAACTTTTCTATCTATGAACTATTACTCTTTCCCATCATGTGTTGTTACCACTATATAATCTTTCCTTATTCCAGTAGATGGCATCTCATACATTAGCATAGGTCAAAGCATTTCTTTTCTGCCCCGTCTTATTGGATTATCTTTCTGGTTGGTTGTGTGGGGAGTTTTTTGACTTGAGAAGATGGAAGGATTGGATTTCCAAGTTGCCCTCGTGGCATATAAAAGATATTTTAATAGATTCAAGATGTCTGTACACATCTCAGCCTTTCAAGACCGGGAATTGCTTATATAATTGAGGTATTTATTTTTCTTTAATTTTCTCTTGGTTTTATTATTGCTTCGTTCTGTGCTCACCATGGGTGGTTAAAAAGGCTTCCCTCATCACATGTGTTTCAAATTTATTTGTGTGTTAACTTTACTTTTACATGCTTCTTTCTGTATTTTCATTCACCAATCCACTATGTTTATTTTGAGAACAGAAGGTGACACGGATTCGTGTGTGTATGTGATTGTTTGCTGTGTACGGCCGAGACCTCATGTTGCTTCATTAACATTCCGCTTGAGCTCATGTTGTATTATTTTATCGCGTGTTCTGTATAGTTCATGTCCAATTCATAGACCTGGTATGAATTCAAGCTAACTACGCAATTTGCCTGCTTCTGTGTGTTTTGGTGTTGGAGACACTCCGTCTCTTTAAGATGGACCACTTTCTGGTTCATACTGTCTGCACTCGAGAGCGATTGTTTATTTTGTTATGTGCTGTGCGTTGACGTTCTTGTATGTCCCTCTATTCGGCGACCTAACCTCTTGGTCTATGTGTGAGCGTGGGTGGTTCTGACGTTTGAGTCCGTGAAACCTTTTGTGTCTAATTTATTTATTGTTTGTTTCACATTGCCGTCATTGGCTTTCTTTACCTATTTTCTTGTTTAATATCTTATATTCTTTGCTGGGCGCCTTCTGTGTTATTTTAGTTGTTTTGCGTGAAACCATGGTAACTTCCCCTTTTCTCTTTGCATTTATTTTATGAGTATAAATGAGCTCGGTGCACTCTTCCCTCTTCTCCCGTTTTAAGCTCTTTTACTTAACAATATTGTATTCTCGGGGGATGTGATTTTTTTATTGTTGAGAGTTTTGTCTTATCTGGGGAATTGAAAGGGAGAATGTTATGATTAGGTGCTGTTACTCCCTAAACTTATGACTGTTTAGACCAGATGTGCTACAAAGAAATGTTTTGTACCACCTGAATTCATATTCTTCAATTTATTAATATAGATGCCAAGTCCTTATTCCGAACTTTTGTCACGTCTTTTATGAAGATAAGCGTGTGTGAAGGTGCTGTAATCAATGAGTCATATGTATTTTGATTATGGGCCACATATTATTAATATTAGCTATTTGATTTTTGGCCCCCTTGTTTTACCTATGCAACCTTTTGTTTTGATTTCCTCTCCATAATAAATTTAAGTTCTTGCCCTTATTACCGATATATTTTTATTTCTTTGCGTCTCTTATATGTTTGTTGTCTGTAAGAGGCCCAGGTCCAGTTCCTGGCAGTTTTTTGCTAGTTTTGACCAAATCCACTGCACTGGGTCTTCGTCGTGTTCCTAGTGTCAGTTCATAGTACGTGACCCAAACAACACAGACTCTTGCTCGGTAACTGCATACTCGCTCAGTTTGTGCTGTAATTCTAACAAGTGAAGTCTGCTTGTATATCAGAATGTATGTTTGGGGCATACAGTTAACGAAACTTAAATTTATTGTTTGGCTTTTAGTTTCTTTTAAACATATAAATTTCCATTGAGTGTCTTTGAAATTGATTGCCTTGAAAGCGATGTAACAGATTTTACAAGAATTATATAGGTCTGAACCTTATATATTCGATGATTTCAGTGATGCTCTAGACAATGATGGTCAAATAAACTTTAATAATCTTTGATGTGATAGAATATATACTTTCCCTGCTTGTTTCAGAAGAATTTATTTTCACATTGGCAAAATATTTTATGAAATCCTGGATGTCATGGATAGAAATCCCATAAACACACAGAGGACCCCACCTTTCTATTGCAGAACAAAGGGTAGTTGAGATACCCAGTTAGGCAACAATAGTCAGTCTTAGGTCTGGAATATGTAACAAATATCTAAAGGCACTTAAAATAACTACTGCAGTAAATGACAGGTATTCGTATGCAAAATCATATGCTGGAGTTGTGTCCAAATTGTGCAGTGAAGCCAATAAGCAAAGGATTGCAAATATTTTTTAAAAACTGTGACCATATAATTTTATTTTATTAGTAGCACTTGCAGTGCTGTTCTGATTTGCAAATAGATATTCACTTATCAAAAACAATCCATTTCACAGATTTAATGTGAGTTTTGAATAAACTGTTCACTCTGAACATGCACAATATGCATTTATTTTGTGGGGTTCACAGAACACTGGTTGCACTGAAACATAGGTGCACAGTTCCAGGATTAAATTCCAGGTTTTTTAGTATCTCCCTGCGATTCTCAGAGTCTAGAAATCCATCTTTAGGATTTTCCAGGTTGTCATCAGATGATAGATTGAGTCTTACTGTGCAAGTTTTGCTTTCTTTTTCAAGGCTTCTTGAACTGAAGATGTAGAGTCTCTGATATCTTTTCAGATTCATATTTTCCCTAGATATTTGTTATAAACATTGGAAAAAATATGAGTCAGAAATACAAACACATGGTCCAGATGTTGGCTTTGGTCAGGTCTGGAGAGTGCAGACCACTGGTCAAGTGTGTTATTACATTAGCATGGCAAGTAAAGACAGACCAGTACTGTTGCATCCAGCACACACAATGACAGCTTCAAACTGGGTATTATTACTTTTCATGTAATGTGCCAGCCCTGTGGCTAAACACGATGCGAGCTCTATCAGAAACAATATAAATATTGTCTTCATCACAGCCTGCCTATAACAACAAAGGAAACAGTCACATTTCATAAGTTTACACAGCCTCGGTTTTAATTCATCTATACAGGGTGTCCCAGGAAGAATGTTCAATATTCAGGGACATGACAGGAACGATCATTTGAAGCAAAAAACTTCATATGGACATATGCCCTATTCCAAATGGTTTCCGAGATAGAACAATTTAATGTACATTTGTTCGTGGGCTAGTGGCGTGCACGTATGTGTGTTAACTACCCAACCTGTTTGACGTTTTATTCTAGACCAACCTATCTCGTTACTTTCAAACTCTTTCCTTGGGATGTCCTTCAGCCATTAAACCAGCCTGTTGAATGCGCAGTTGTTCATGGTGTGTTGTGAGTGAAGTAGTGTGAGGGTTTGAGAGTGTATCAGAGAGAAGCATCAGTTAACTGTGTTTGTACATGCGCTGGCTAAACTGCCACACATCTTCTCTAATGAAGAAGGTGCAAATATGGTGTATGTTCACGGCTTCTGCAATGATAGTGCTCCTGCTGATGTTGAGGAAAGCCGTTGGCGCTTTCCGACATGTCAAATTCCTGATCGTACAGTGTTTATCAGAGTTTTCAACACATTGCATGAAAGAGGTATTCTTCCAAGTTCCCAGTTTTCTTCTGAGCGGATAGTTCAACAACACATTGTTAAAAGTTCCACTACCAGCACATGGCAACCTTCTGCATGTATCAATGTCCCATGAATATGTGTTTGGCAAGCACCACATGCAGAAAACTTGTAACCATTTCAAAACATCAAAGAGGTTGTGGTGCAAGACAAATATGTGCGAGCCACTAGTCCAAAAACAAATGTACTTTAAATGTGTTCTATCTCAGGCACAATTCGGAAGAGGGCATTAGTTCGTATGAAGTTTTTTGCTTCAAATTATCATTCTTGTCATATCCATGAATGACCAAGCTCGATAGCTGCAGTTGCTTAAGTGCAGCCAGTATCTAGTATTCGGGAGATAGTGGGTTCGAACCCCACTGTTAGCTGCCCTGAAGATGGTTTTCCGTGGTTTTCCATTTTTACACCAGGCAAATGCTGGGGCTGTAACTTAATTAAGGCCATGGCCACATCCCTCCCAGTCCTAGAACTTTCCTGTCCCATCGCCGCCATAAGACCTATCTGTGTCGGTGCGATGTAAAGCCAATAGCAAAAAAAATATCCATGAATGTTAACCATTTCTCCAGAGACACCTTGTGTAAGATTACTTCTCCAGGCAGGTTAGTGGATCCCTACCAAGCATAAATAAAGCATCTCCCGTGTCTGCTACTTCAGGTATTGTTTATCATTTTCTATGCTCATTACTGGTCTGGTAAGAAAATTTCATAATACTGGAAAAAGATGTTTACAATTAAAAGACTCAAAGCCTTCTTGATGAGAACGATTATTTATTTATCATTAACTGAAGATCCAACTGAGACGTACCAGACATTAGTGGAGAGGACAGTTAATACCCCTGAATGTTTTTTGAAAAATGAGCACAAATGAACTTTAACTGAAATGAATCTTCAGGCAGTTAGGCTCACATGTCTTCCAAAAATAATAACGATATAGGTGCTCTGGCTCAGAAGTTCCCAAAGAAGCTAAATCAGATGTTTAAACTTTAGGCCTCAACATACTATTCTAAATTTCTTTGATTTGATTAAAAACTAGAAAATACTGAACTTTCTTCTAATACAAAACTCACATCATTTGACGTTACAATTTTATTCACTAATGTTGATGTATGAGAATGGAAATATTTCATGAATAAGCTTATTTGTAAATCTAATCTTTTATTGTATGAAAAATCAAAACTAATTAACCTTACATGCGCTAATATGGACCAAAATTATTTTCTTTCTCAAGAAAAATATTACATACAATGAGAAGTAGCCTTTATCACCATTGCTTGCCAGCTGCCTCTGTGGATCAGTGGCAGAGTGTTGGCCTCTGGGTCCCAAGATAGCAGGTTCAAACTCAGCACAGGTAGTTGGATTTTTTAATGGTGGAAAAAATCCACTCTACACTCCATGTCATACAATGTCAGCATGTAAAAGATCTCTGGTGACACATTTAGTGTTCACCCGAAAAAATTAATTAAATCTAAGCCACAAATGCCCAAGAGAGCTTCGGTTTACTCGGTCTGCCATCTAGTAGGCCTAGAGTAAAACGGAATATCGAAATTGATGAGCAGACAGCCAGGTGGCATTAAACTGAAATGTCTGCACATGGTAGCTGAGGATATACTATTATTATTACCACGGCTTGCCGATATTTTTAGGGCTTATTTTGAAAAACAAAATTTCAGTAAATTCCCAAATCCAAATTTATTATATTAGTGTTGACATGTGGATGATATTATTGTTCTGTGTTCAGGAACTGACACTATACGCCATAAGGGCGATTGCCAAGTTCAATGGGTACGACAGGCCATTTATAGAACAAATAATATACAAATATAGATACTGGCCTAAAACCAAATTCATAAAAGAAAAAAAAAACCTATTTCAACCACCTTTACTTACAATAATGACGTCCACAAAATCACCAACCTTTTCCGGAAACACAATGTAAGAATTTTATTCAAAACTAACAATGGAACCTCCGAAATTTTACATAACTCTGCATCAATCAATACCCCCAAAATCTACTCCAAATCTGGAATATATAGTCTAAAATGTAATGAATGCAGCAGCTGTTACGTGGGTCAAACAGGACATAACTTTATGATTAGATATTCAGAACATGTCAATGCGATGAGGCACAATAAGTTCTCCGCCATGGGTCTACATATGCACGACACTAATCATAAATTTACCGACATTGAACAAGATATGGAAGTTCTTCAAACAGCAAACAAGGGACCCATCATGAATATTATCGACAGTTGTTATATTAACTGCGATCAATACTTTAACCCCAATTATAATTTAAACGAAATTTACGAGCAACCCAACATCCTTTTCGATCTTTTAATTGATTGGCTTAAAAATACCAAACTATCAAAAAACAGTTCGATTTTCCAAGTAATCCGCAATATACACTCTCATCAATTACCCCCACTACCCCACTAGTTCCATTCCCCGTAGGTGCTCCGCCTCCTTCCTTCCCCTCGCCTCCTTTAATGCTGCCCACACACTTCGTCCGGCTCCGTCTGTGTAACAACACATTTAACATGCTGCTCAAGGTGAGTCAATCATTATT
The DNA here is from genome assembly GCF_040414725.1 of Anabrus simplex. Lineage (NCBI taxonomy): Eukaryota > Metazoa > Arthropoda > Insecta > Orthoptera > Tettigoniidae > Anabrus > Anabrus simplex. The sequence continues at coordinate 69,707,621 of NC_090278.1, read as the reverse complement.
TAATTATTCTAATGATTCTAGTAACTTCCATACATTGCTTCCAATGTCTAACTTGGCTATTTTCTCCTTCAGGTTTAAATAGAAGTGGGAATTCATCTTTCTTTATATCACGATCTTACATGATCAAAGTAAACTTCCCCGGAACCGCCTAATATCAAGTGAATAAGTGTCACTCACATAGTCAGCATACAACAGCACAATTCACTTATCCAGGATGTACACAGACTGAACTATATAACGAACAGCCGGAATTTTAAGAATTTTATATTACAGCAATTAATTGTAACATAATTTTAACTTATCTCATGTATCATTACAGTAATGTATTTTATAATATGTTAAAATGTCTTTTAGATGTTTTAGGAATATATATAATTGTTTAATTTGTACTTAAGGCTGATGATGACACATAGATGCCAAAACTAGTACCATTTGACCATTTGACATGTGATTAAATCACAATAAAACGTCATTCTATTGAATAGGTGGACCTTGAAAGAATTTAATTTACTGTAATCTCACTTCAATACGGAACCAAATGAAATTCATAACTACAAGAGGGAACAGAGTCGTCGTTAACCAGACATCTGGGAGGAAGCCCTAACAATTCGCCCTCTAGATCCCTTTCAAAATCGTTATACGAAAAAAGTTCAGAACACACCCAGCACGAATCTGCATTCCACTTTCCATCACGCCTACATCTTTGGATCCACTTCTTCCTTAGTTCCTCAATTTTCGGGAAACTGAAGTTTTTGATATGACTTTTGGAGGGATCTTTCATGGTTTTCACCCAGGTGTTATTGCACACAGCAACTGTACACCTCATACCACGCATGTGTATACGCAACCCTAGGCAAGTCAATTCAAGTCAAACACAAAATAACACTGGCATAAGAAAGCAGCTATTCACGACAAGGACTATTTACAGAAAGCACCATGAAACTATAAAATCAACTCACTTGCACATATTAAAGAAACTCACACACTAACCACATACAGAATTACTGCACAAATTCTGGCAAGACTGGCGGTGGGTAACTACCTGACATCATAACTGAGCGTAGAAACCCCTGTTCGAGGCAACCTCTTATATACTAAACTTGCAGTTAAGGTAAATTGACAGCTGAAGGTGGTATACTTTTAAACACTTGAGCACAAGATAATATGTTGGCTAAAGTGGCACCGGCTCATGGGCATTCTCTGTGACTACAAGATCCCACCCTGTCTTAAATTAAAGATCTACAGCACAGTTGTCTGGCCAGTGATACTGTACAGGACGGAATGTTGGCCTGTCACAAAGACACGAGCAGATCCTGCAAGTAACAGAGATGAGCATGTTTAGATGGACACTGGAACTGGATAAAATTAGGAAAGTGAGAATGAGGAGGTGTGGGCATATGCAAGGGTTCACGCAGAATCTATCATAACACAGGCTAGACAGTGACCTAGAGGTTGACCTAAAGAGTGGTGGAGTGACTGAGGGAAAACATGTGAGACGTAGATCTTATCAAGCCAAAGACTGGGTGAAATGCAAGAAAGCAGTCACCACATAAGATGGAAAAAATTTCAGGAAGAAGAAAAAGAAAATATTATAGTTAAAGTAACTACATTACTAATATACTTACAAACTTGACAATTCCATACTGGTTGTAGTTTCCATGACACAGAGAACATTATCTTCTTCTGCATCTCGAACAAACTACAATAAAGAAAAGAACACTATACACTCGTGCATTAACACCTCACTGCTTATTTGAAAGGACAAGTATAAACTAATCATGCTTCGTTCACTTTCATGGCCAGAACTAATGCTATTGCCCATGCTGCATCAGGCTGTTGTGCTGCATCCTGAGTTGGTGAGTGACCAACATTTTGCCATTATTCTACAAGGCTCTGTCAGAGCTGATTGATAGCGGAGAAGAAAGGCACGAGTATTTACACACCTCCAGAAACTAAAACTTAACACGTTCACTGTTGCCATAATTACACCTATAGAGATGCGCGGCTGTGAGCTTGCATCCGGGAGATAGTAGGTTCGAATCCCACTATCGGCAGCCCTGAAAATGGTTTTCCGTGGTTTCCCATTTTCACACCAGGCAAATGCTGGGGGCTGTACCTTAATTAAGGCCACGGCCGCTTCCTTCCAACTCCTAGGCCTTTCCTATCCCATCGTGGCCATAAGACCTATTTGTGTCGGTGCGACGTAAAGCCCCTAGCAAAAAAAAAAATTACACCTATAAATTACCTCAGGAGCTGATATCTTTTCATTTTTTCCTATTAGTCAGAAGGCAGTGGATAGTACTTTTAACATTACAAGTGGAGTTTTTTACATACAATTGAAAAGAACGACAATATCTTAGGTGACAGTAGACGCACATGTGCGTGTTATTAACACAGCTTATTTACATTGCATTGTTTTCTTGTAAATTAGAGTGTCTCCAATAGCCTATAGTAAAGAAGTTTGTACACAATTCTAGTCAGACACTGTGTTGTTCTGGACTTATTACAGTGTGTTGCACAATATTGCAGTAGAATGTACATCATATATACAGGTAATAGTAAATTATATACTATTAATTATGTACTCTTACATTAAATAAACTCATAAAATAAACTGATATATATACAGCAGATGTTTCATGACATAACCTCATAAATTATACGATCATGGTTATACCAAATAAAGTTCATAAACAACTAAGTAAATAATAATACTAATAGATGTAAACAGCTTCATAGCCACACCTCACAAGTCATAACAATAATCATGATAATTTGAGCTCAATTTTTGCATTATTTACCCATGGGGGTAAAGAATATTGTTTCCAAGTTATATTAGTATATTACACTTGCATCAGTCTCAGGTAACAGCAGCAAGACAAGCTATGAAAGTAACACTTTCCATAACAACTAGATGCACTAGTCATGCACTGAATATCATTACTCATCACTGCTCATACCTCAGTGACTGAGACTTGTGTGGAAGCTATATTTTCTTCAGACCCATACCAAGAGACTGATGCAAAATAATACATCTATCAGGAAATAGAAACAGGTGCACCATTTATGGTGATGATAACAATTACAAGGAATTAAGCAAGAGAAAGGAACAAATCAAATAATATAGGAGGATAGGAACAAGCAAAGGAATGCATAATAGGATTAACATACTTTTTTTTACAATTTCCTATCTCTACTATCTCCAAAATGCAAGCTAACAGCTGTGCGACATTAACTGCAGAAGCTCAGATAGGTCTTATGGTGATGATGGGATTATAATTTATTAATTTATCGTATGACTTTGACTTTTAGTGCCAGGAGTGTCTGAGGATATGTTCAGCTCTCCTAGTGCAGCCCTCGTAAGGCACACCCTTCAATAAGGGTGAGTGGCATCTACCGTGTATGGGAACTGTGTGTTTTTTTAGTGGAGGATAGTGTTCTGTGAGTTGCAGGAATATTCAGAACAGTTAACAATTTAAGGTTAAAATCTCCAATCCGGTCAGAAATCAAACCCAGCGCCATCTGAACCAAAGGCAACTACGCTAACCATTCAGCCGTAGAGCGAGATGATGAAGGGATAGGAAAGGGATAGGAGTGAGAAGAAAGCAGCCATTGCTTTAATTAAGGTACAGCCCCAACATTTGCCTGATGTTAAAATGGGAAACTATGGAGAACCATCTACAGGTCTGCCGACAGTAAGGTTCAAAACCACTATCTCCGAAATGTAAGCTGAAAGCTGTGCGACACTAACTGCACAGCTAACTCGTTCAGTGAAACACAATGAAAAGTCAGAATAGGAAGAAAGAGAGACAGAAAGAGGAAATAAGGACAAAGATCAACACAAAAGTGAACAAGGACAATCCCCATATCTTTATATTCTACAGTCTTGAAGTGGATAGGCTCTTTAATCCCAGTTCTTCTACATCCATTCGTCGTCAGATCCCAACGAGCATATTTCTGCTTCCTTCTTTCAGCCCTCAAAAATTGTTCTCGCCCACTTGATACTGTGAGTGGGATTTACCAGGAAAATAAAAGTAGAAAGAAACAGACATGTGAAAATAGAAGAACAGGTTGAGTGTGCAACACTATATTCAGCAGAAATTATTATTTATTTATTGAATCGAATAGCACTTTTACAGATCATATCTAATCAATACTTCAATTCTCCCTCTCCACCCACATTTGTTTCATCTGTTCTGATCTCTGTTTCTGGAGCTGTTCTATGTTATGTGGCTGCTTTCTTTTCCTTCCCTGTTCATTCCTGAATCATTTTTTTAAATTTCATCCCTAAACGACTACCTATTATGTGTATCCTTAACCACTCAGCGTGTGGAGTGCCGTACACTGCACGCGTGTAGCAGCTTCTGTTTCATGCTTCCTAGTGAACAGTTATTGTACTATTACATATGTAATAAGATCTATTTATTGACGAAGCATCGATTTTTCATTTGATGCCTGTATCTATCAAGTTTTGATCAATTACATATGATATATCATGTCTGAAAAATCAACAAGTTCTGTTGTTGACATCATGGCAGCTAAGCGTTTTTTTTGTGATCGCGAATTAGACAATTAATGATGTTTTACCGAATGATGGTACAGAAAGTTTAGTTTCGTTAAACAAGGACTAGGATATAAAATTTGAGAGTGAAAGTAGTGATCGTGACATTGACGTTGCTTTCGATGCATGGGAAAATATCAGCCGGAATGTTATTGATGGTGGGTTTGTGTGAGAAGACATGGATAATTACAGAGGGTGAAGGGATATGTTTACGGCAGATTATGGGTCTCAGAATGCTGCAAAGAACTGCTTATATTCTGTGTGGAAATTTTTCAGGTTTTTTTCTACCGTTGATTTTGTAAATATGATAGAAGAATGGGCAGATATTTATGCTCAACATCATGCAGTCACACGGTATGTTATTTCCATTCTGATCGAGGGTAAATGAATGGGTATTGCTAACTGTGGAGGAAATGTATGTAGTTTATGCATTGTGTATGTTGATGTACTTAGTACAGAAACCTGTATTGAGATCTTATTTCTAAAAAAGAAAAAAAAAAGGTTCCAGCTACACGGTTCAGCCATATCTCTTGTTTGATTTGAAAGCATCAGAAGATTCCTCTACTTCACTGACCTTAGGTTATGCTAATAACAAAATACTAATAAAAACTGAACATTTTGGTAAAATTCATTGAACCACTTGTTATTTATGCCTGATTAACTAAAAGCCAGCACTCACAGTATGCTTGAAGCTATACTCCTGCAGCACAGGTTAGCCAGGTAGCGAAAGTCATCCCACGCTGAGGGGTTAATGTCAGTATTTGCTTTTTTGAGGTCAGTTAATGTCTCTGAAAACCATGCTCGTTGTACCGTAAGCTTTAAGGATTTATTGCAAATTTGTTTTTTCAGTCTGTCATTATTCATTCTGTTCAAATGTCTGAAAAAAAGACAATCTCCTTTTACGCAAGGTGTGTACTGTATTCTCAACATATATGTAGATTTCTTTATTAGATCATGGCCTGTTATATTCTGCTTTTGTTGTCCTTGGGCCAAGTATGCTTTTAACCAGTCTTCTTTCTATGTTCCTGGTTTTGTCTATTTCACCTTTCCACATTAGTTCTTTGTTCCAGCTTCATAAAGAGCCTCAGTTTTCACCACTGTATTGTAATGTTTAATTCTGGTGTCCCATGAATATGCCTATTTTTTTAACCAGGAACAAGTAGGAAATGTTCTGTCACACTAAGGACATGGATTGACTAGTCACTCATACTGCATGGGCTGGTTATGATCAAATAACAGAATTGTCTCCCTTAAAAGTGACCAGGAACACACCTGCAAAGCAATACTGAGGCCGTGCCAGCGCATATGAACCTGACCTTTTTGCTCTCCCCTTGCTGCTCTCTCTCATCAACTCTTGTTGCATCCTTTCAAAGTTAGTTTGTTAATTATTGTTGAGCTTTTCTACATTATACCTGTGATTTATTGTTTCAACTTCACGTTACACGAGTATTCTCAATTTATAAGATCATGTTCAGCACAAGGTGTTTTTTTTTTTCCGTGTATAATGTTCGGGTCATCAGTTGACAGACTTCTTTGAAACACCTCTGCATATCGTACGCACATCCTAAGGTAACTTTTCATCTTGTTTGATTGATTAACTCTTATACGCTCAGCGAGCCAATCTACCGGCTCGAGTGATATTGCTTAAAACACTCAGTATGCCGATCTATCGGCTTTGTGTTCAGATGGCTGTATAAGTACCTTAATGGACACCCAGATGTCAGGAAAAGACATCAATAGTAGCTTTTGGATTTAGTTTGCACTTTTCTCGAGAGATAGAGACACTAAGCTCACCTGTTTGGAACAAATGAAGTTATCAAACCGCGTATGTTCACCGCATGGCAAGTTGAAGTGTGCTGCTTGCGAGTACAGTCTCATTTAAGCTTCAAAATACGTGTTTTCCTTCGTTTTATTGTTTCCATTTTAATAATAGATTATTGTTTATTATATTTTGTTTATATTCTACATTTATCAACGTTCTCAAGTGAATTTTAGTTTAACATTTTGTGTTATTAGATTTTCATGCCACGAGGAGGCCTAATTTTCTTTACATGCCTGGGCTGAGTTCTAGCCTAAATAATTCCGATGTTTTAGATTATTTAGACGCTTTAGACGGATGACAGTGACGTTATAGCTGATATTGATTCGTATTTCAGTCCTACTCATTGGCTGAATGATCAGCGTTGAGGCCTTCGGTTCAGAGGGCCCGGGTTTGATTCGCGGCCAGGTCGGGAATTTTAATCGCCATTGATTAATTCTTCTGACCCGGGGCCTGGGTGTTTGTGTTTGTCCCAACACTTTCTTCTTCATATTCAGACAACACACTACACTACAAACTACCATGGAAACACGTGATAGTGATTACCTACCCCCCATATAGGGTTGGCGTCAGCAAGGGCATCCGGCCATAAAACACGAACCAAAACCACATGTGCGACACAGTTCGCACCCGCGACCCCACAGGTGTGGGAAAAGCTGTAGATAAAGAAGAGTGATTCAGGTTTTACAGGTACTGATGATAGGAGAATGTTTTCCAAAACACAAATGGTGACTCCGGAAGGTACGTGTACAATTCTTTACGTCAGGTGATATAACTCATGAGTAAATAAGAATACAAAAAACAAAATTATATCACGTTATACAGAATTAAATGCTCTTATTTTCAGAATGACTGAACAACAATATCACTAAAGAACATACTACTTTTTTTAGTATTTGAAAACCGATTTTTATTTTTTGTAATATATTTTCAAATTTCAAAATTTATTTTGTAGTAAAATATGCCATGAACAATTTTGGGATATTTTTTTTCCTAAAACGATATTAAATAGTGTACTACTGTGATTTTTTCAATTTTGTAATTGGGGATTTCTTTATATGACAATTTTTTTCATTTTAACATGCATAATCATGAAAAATGGCCTGAGTGTTTTGGGCTTGACTGGTGAAAATAACCTGAGAGCAAAAGGGTTAAGACTGAGTGATTTGATCGTGTGTTGTCTGGTTCATGATGAAACGGAGTAAACTTAATTACTTCTTAAGTATGATTACACCAAATGAGACTTTGAGCAGGACGTCTATTGCTGAAGATGTCTGTGCTGGGTCTAGTATGGAAATAAAAATGCCTAACGTGAAGACTGTGAATTTCAGTGGAATTACACCTTCGTGTGGGAAACAAAAATTTCAGAGTGTCTTCCACTGGTCAGCTTCTGATTCCAATCACATAAAACGCACTATGCACACAAAATCCCACAAAATTGTGACTCAAAGTGGGCAGTGGAACATGTATGAAATAACACACACACACACCTGGACATCTGGCAAGGTGAGACATACCAACAATATTCGAAGGCTGCTTCTTTTTATCTTACAATTCCCACATCTGGCATGAAGATCTGTCAAGATGGCCCCTTGACGAGTGCTGAAGCCTGCCCTTCTCATTAAAACAAGAAGTAGAAACGAACTTGTCAGCTCAACTTACCTTTGTTTATAGATTGTTTCATTTTTTGCTACTTTTCTTTACACCACACAACCTTGGAATGTTCTTATGGTGATGATGGGATGGAATAGGGCTAGGACAGGGAGAGAAGTGACTGCAGCCTTAATTAAGGTAAAGCCTGGTATGAATGCAGGATAACAGCTACACAACCCAAACTATGCAACAAATTTCCTGGCATTTGAAAATATTTACGAAATAGAAATTGCCTTAAAAATAGCAACCATATCACTGCTACTCAGTTGTGTTGCAAGTAGCATAGCATTAATGTAACTCATTACTGTGGCCTGGACATGAAATAAATGCTTTTGGACTTTCCAGAACTTTCAAGAGGAGTGAAAATATGTAGCAATATTTAATCTAATGAACTTACTGATGTTTCATACTCTTCTTTGATGGAAATGGACTCTTCCCCCTCAGTTTTTGGAACAGGCAGCGATATACTCTCAGGTTCCATCTTAACATTCCCAGGAGTAGATGTGTATGCTCCCTGCATAAATAATAAATATGAACTCATTCAAAGTACATTATTTATTAAAATACAAGGCAGGAGGAGAAATACTGTCCAATAACACATATCATAATGAGGACGGGAATAACCCCTCTAACTCACAATTTTCATCCAGATCCAAATGGCTCAAGTAAAATAATGTCATTTTAGACAAGATCTGCAGCCCAAAGACTTCAAAAGGAGCCTCCCTGACATTTTAAAACACAGTTACATTATAAAACTCACTTTTCCAGTGTCTAGTGGCTATAAAATGTTGAGATCAGTTACATGTTGGATGTCAAATTTTTTGCCTGAATACAATACTTCCTTCAATCACAACATCATTTGGAAGTAAAAACTCAACCAAGACCAACCAGAATGACCACGAAGGCTCTTACCTAATAAATTATGGTTGCAAAGTGCTAGTGATGTTTATCAGCACACCATAAAACCTTCTAAGTTCATCAGATGTCTTAATGATATAATAGAATACAAAAAGAGATTGAATAATTAATAGCAAGCAAGTACAAACTTCTCATTAACTTACAGAGGCTATCAGAAGGAAAAATTGAGTGTCAACAAGGTATTGGAAGAAGGAGAACATCATGGATAAGAAACATCAAAGACTCGACCAGAATTTCTAAAACTGAAGAGCTATTCTAACTGGCAGCAGATTGCAACATCAGGGGGACCTGACAGGACACAAGAAGAATAAGAAAAGATATCTAGGTATATTGCAGTCTCTCAAACCCATTTAACATTGGCCATTATGGTTATTATTGGCAATATACTAAACCTGTAACAAACTTACTCGACCTGATGGTACATTCTATCCATTTCTGTGAAACAGTAATATTCATATGTTCTGCAGGAATAAAATGAAGAACTGTTTAAATGTACTGACTGACACAATGTTATCCTTCACCATTTTAATAGTAGTAATAATAATTTATTAATACTTCTACCCTGACCACCCAGATAGCATCCTACAAGCTGAGAGGACTTGTGATCCACAATTTGGGAGACACTGTTCAAGAGTGTTAAGGGCACCCTTTATAAGGTTTCACAAAGAGAAATTTCAAGCTGCTTTTTTTTCTTAAGAAGGAAGAAGAAAACCACACTTTCCAGTGTTGACTCCATTAAATGTAACTTTAAACTTTACAGTCTTTCAAACACACAATTTCAATTTTCTTTGTTTCATAGTGTGTTTTTTTATTCCTTGTATAATAATCTTTATACTGAAACTGTGTGTTCGACAGATTAAAACCTTTTAAGTGACATTTAATTTTCAAGTTTATGTAGATGTCTGTGCATCTGAGTCATATGTCTAATAAATGGTTGGAAAATGTAGATTCTATTTTATATCTGAATACTCTAATGTGTTCCAAGTATCTTGCTTTGAAATGTTGTCCAGTTTGTTCAATTCAGAATATACGTCATCTACTATATTTGAATTTATGAACACCAACCAAATTAAAGGCATCTGTAAGCTGGATGTTATTTCTGGGCTAAAGTTTGGAAAGGGTTTAGTTCTTTATGCGGAATATGCAGAATATTAAATGACAAGAACATCAGTCCCTTGAGAGTTAGTTCACAGGTAAAAAAGAATTACATGAACTACTCACAGCATCCTGAGATTCTGGCTGTTCTGGAAAACAGATTGGTTCATCTTTGATGTCTAGACATTCTTCCATGTTGTTCAGATCATGCAGATCCCAAAGGGCTTTCAAAGTGCAGGAGGAGCATACATCTGGCAAAGAGAAATAAATAATTAATTAAAATGTCACAGTTAATATAGCATACCCCAATTACTATTATTATTATTATTATTATTATTATTATTATTATTATTATTATTATTATTATTCACTATTCTCCAGAACTCGGACGAAACTATCTTTGCACCCATCTGTTTTCTGACCAACTTTGCTTTACAAGAGTGAAAGCTGGGTGGACTCAGGATATTTTTATTCATAAGTTTTTTAAATGATATTTGTTAGTGGTGTCGACGACCTATGGATATCGTTTGCCACTACTAGCACCATATATGATTGAACCTGCGTGTAATTGGAATGGTGGAAGTGTAGAATGTTATATGTGAGGAAAGGAATGTTAAGGACGACACAATCAACCAGTCCCCAGGCCAGGGATATTAATCATTTACAATTTAAAAAACCTGACATAGCCGGGAATCAAACCCGGGGACGCCGGGTGACAGGCGGACACGTTGCCCCACACACCGCGGGGCCGGACTATTCATAAGTTGGAAGTAACAGACCGTAAAATAGCAAGACTATTCGCTGGTACAAATAGGTGGGAACAATGGCAGGAGGGTACTGGTACTCAGAATGATAAGACAAATACTAAGTTAGGGATGAACTCAATTAATGAAGCTGTACATGTTTATAGATTTAACCCTGGAACCGGCAGTCATCGCGATCGCGATTCATTTCCCTGCTACCCAAACACCAGAGTCGCTATCGAGATACATTACGCCAGCGCTGACTAATTTTGAGATAGCGCCTTGACATTCAATATCTTTATGACATATCTTGCATCATGTTGAAGAGGAAACTCTACTCTATAATACAGCACAATTCTGAAGTAGTTTAGTGTGACAGTTTGAGCGGTATACACGTGGAAAAACGAGAACGCTTCGCAGACGGTCATTCTGTTGTGCTTGCTGTGGTTGTCCGATGTGCATTTCCTTTCCTGACGCAAAATTAGTGAATTGTTAGGAAGTAGTGAAATTCGTAAATGTTTCTTTGAACTGGATGGCGAAGGTGATAGTGACGTATTTTTAGAAGGAATTGACGATGATTTTGACAATAATTCGTCAGGTAGTGGCGAGTTATATAAGCCTAGGCTAAGTTATTTTGACACTGAAATTGACGATGATGTGGAACACAATGAACAAGCCACTGATAATAATGATAAGGACGGTAATGCAGTTGATCAAACAGAACCGAAGTGGACAAGGAGTTCATCCTCCCAGAGCGAAAATTAGAAGTGGAAGAGAAGTTCAAGTTTCGAAACGCAGGTGTACGAAATTGCCCTCCGAGAAACAGTCCTCCTCAAACATATTTCTATTTGTTTTTCTCCAATGCTATCTGAAATATTTTAGTGACTGAAACTAATAAATAAGCACAGGAAATTATTCGAAATAAAACGAATTTCGGAAATATGGGTCCATATTCTCGTCTGCAAAGATGGGTTGACGTTACAGTATCAAAAATAAAAAAAATCATTTCTCTAGTTATAAATATGAGTCTGAAACCTAATAAAAATATTGAAAAATAGTGGTGCACTTCAAAATCGCAAATATTTCCATAATTTTCTAAAGTCATGTCACTAAAACGTTTCGACTGGAAAGAAATATTCTATAACCTGTTGGTAATTTTTGATGCCTGCATACTCTATAGTTTGAACATGAGGAATTTGTGTTTAGTATTGTCGAAGGTCTTGTAGATGAAGAAACTCTTATAAACATTCCACCTGGACCTTCAGGTTAAATGGGACATCAGCTGGTACGCCTCCCAGGGAAGAAACTGCGGTTGTGCCCTATCTATTCAACTGCAGAAAAAAGTCACGCACCCACTTCTGGTGCCCAGGATGTACACTGAAGAAAATGGAAATTGCAACACCCAGAAGGAGTGGTGCTACATTGCTGCAATTGAACATGCAGGACGAGTGTTCGGTTGTGATTCGATGATTACACTTTCAGGTCCCTCTGACCGCAAGCTTGGACAACAATCAATACAGAATGTGCCCACCACGAGCTGCAATACATTGATGAATTCGTCGAGGCCCTGGATCGCTTCCTGAGGAATTGTGGCCCATGCTTGCTGCACTGCACGGGTAGTTGTTCCAGATTTGTGGGTGGCTGAGGACGGTTGGCCAGTTGTCGACCCATCATGTCCCACACATTCTCAAGAGGACTGAGGTCTGGGGATCTGGCGGGCCGTTCTAAGGTTGTGATGTCGTGGAGAGCTTCTCTGGAGATGCGTGCAGTGTCAACCCAGGCATTGTCCTGCTGAAACATCCCGTTAGCAATGTTCGCCATCATAGGGACAACCACTCAACAAGCACTAACTGTGATTTCACATTAAAGCCAATAGCTCCCCAGACCATAATGCTTGGCGTTGGCTCTGTGTGCCTCTCGACAATAAGATCTGGGCGGCCCCTCACCCCGGTACGTCGGTGCACACGATTCCGGCGATCACTGCGGGCAAAACAGAAGCGCGATTCATCACTAAACACGATCCTATGCCATTCGTCGACCCACGTCGATCTTTCTCGACACCAGGCCAGCCTTACTCGTCGCTGTTGTGGGGTCAATGGAACACCTTCTGCAGGGACACGGGCTCGTAAGCCAGCTGCACGCAGGCGATTACCAACTGTGTGTTGTGTAACGTGGGGTACCACAGCTGCTCGAATTTGCGCTGCTGTTCTATGGGGTTCCATCCGGGCCATCCGAATGATGTGGCGGTCCTCTCTCACAGTTGTCTGTCGCGCTGGGCCTGTGCCAGGTCTACGAGTGTGGGTACCTTCACCTGACCACTGCTGCCATACACGTTGTACCGTAGATGCCTGTCGGCCAACACGTGCAACGACAGACCTTAGTGATAATCCAGCCTCACATAGCCCAATTATCCGAGCCCTTCTCAAACGGTGACAGTTGTTGATAGCGCGCTCTTCTCTGTCGTCGAGGCATGTTTGACGGGGAACACTTCACTGCACAGACTGCAAGTCAACTACACTACACCAGAGTCCGTATACTGGAGTTGATTCCTACGCGACCAATCACGTGGGGAGACCTGTAGCAACAATCTAATTGGTCTGAAACTTTGATCGTTTACATATCTACATGGCATCGTTCCATATCTTGAAAATCAACACAAACGACCAATGCCTTCATGGTGTTGCAATTTCCATTTTCTTAAGTGTAATTGTGGTGTCCTTAAACAGTACTACCATAAATTAAAACATTTTTGCAGGCCTATCAAAGCAGGAAGAAGGAGGAGCCACCCCGAAGGTAGCGAATATGAATCTAAGTAGACTTACGTTTTGGTGCGATGTGCTTGTGTTATTTCAGTTCTATTTTCGTTCGTAATCTGTTTACCCTCCAGGGTCGGTTTTTCCCTCGGACTCAGCGAGGGATCCCACCTCTACCGCCTCAAGGGCAGTGTCCTGGAGATTCAGACTTTGGGTCGGGGGATACAACTGGGGAGAATGACCAGTAACTCGCCCAGGCGGCCTCACCTGCTATGCTGAACAGGGGCCTAGTGGAGGGATGGGAAGATTGGATGGGACAGGCAAGGAAGAGGGAAGTAAGCGGCCGTGGCCTTAAGTTAGGTACCATCCCGGCATTTGCCTGGAGGAGAAGTGGGAAACCACTTCCAGGATGCCTGAGGTTGGAATCGAACCCACCTCTACTCAGTTGACCTCCTGAGGCTGAGTGGACCCCGTTCCAGCCCTCGTACCACTTTTCAAATTTCGTGGCAGAGCCGGGAATCGAACCCGGACATCTGGGGGTGGCAGCTAATCACGCTAACCACTACACCACAGAGGCGGACTCAGTTCTATTTTACTTTACAATACTTATACATATTTTTAATCAGCATTAAATTGTGCAAATTTTGTATATAGTGAAATCGTCATATAATATTACTTTTTACGTACACGCTGCCCAGAACTTTCGGAATATATTGGAATACTTAGCGTGTGTTGGATACTTCTCCCATACTGCTTCAGGATACTAAATTAGTAATTTTAATTTCCTACTATAGTATCCTTCGTCCTTTTCTGAATAAAATGAAATGTTATACATAAAAATAAATTGAAAAACAACATTATATGAATTTTTTAAAAGTTGCTTGCAAAACTCGCCTAAATGCTTGCCGCTTGAAGGTAAACCGCTTGCCGGTTCCAGGGTTAAGAAAAATGTTGAGTACGGTATGAGCATTAATACCTTGCTCACACATATAAAGAGCCCTGCGATAGCAATCACTATGGAAGCCTTTATAACACCCTGAGTGACTTTAACATACCTGTACCGGGAGGTACACCTCTACGCCGCACGTTTAAATCTTGCGCCTTAAAGAACTCCTCTACAGGAGAAACAGGGAACTTGAAACTGGACCAACTTATAAATTTTCTCTGAAGATGGCACCACTAAAATTTGGCGTAATTTTGTTATTGTGAAGTTTCCAGAACGGTGTGAATTTCTACTTGTTTTTGTTTTCCATTCACCAAGAAGTTTGGACATGCTCTCATAGATGTCACCGCTCAAAAAACTATGGTCATGCACCCTGGTGCGAAGTGAAGGAACCTATTTTGAAGAAGCTTTGTATTCATAAGTTTTTTTACTAAATGATGCTCATTTATTTTTGGGTTGGCAATATTTATCTTTTCTTTCCGCCTGTTTTGAATCCAACCAATCAAGAATTTCTGTAATTAATTTTCAACCAATCCCGTATTTCTTCTTCGACTTTGACTTTTGAATGTAACCAATAAAATTCTGTGGGTGTGCCTTGATTATTCATGAAAGGTCTCGAACCTTCCCCAAGGGTTTATAAACTGCAGATTTTCACGTCTCTTGGCCATCTGATCGTCATCTAACTTAGTGTGTGTGTCAAGCAGGGGCGGGAGGCGCCTCTTTCATTAGGCAGCAGTTCTTCAGCAAGGTAATGGCCAATTAACATCTTTATTTCTTTGCTAGCTCCGCCGTTTAACCTGAGGGAAAGGTCCGAAACCTTAACTATGTAACCAACTTCTCTAAAATGTAAGTTCTGCCGGCTACATCAACCTTTAACTGTAAATCGGGGATAGAGAGTGAGGTACCCTCTAGAGCTCCCCTTCATATTGTTTTGAGGTGACTACATTTTCTAACTGGTTTTCTTCCTTTCCGTAATGTCTTAAATTCTTTCTTATACAAGTCACCTCCATAGTTTGGGAATAGCCCCTGTTTCATCGGCCTAGTGCCCTTTAGGTTTTAGAATTCTCATCCAGGAGTGCAAGTATTTGCCTCCTTTCATTTTGTGTTCGGGCCATTTATTTAACTGTTATTTCTTTTACACGGAGGCCCTATAGGTTGGGTACGAGATACCCCTGTTTCAGTTTGTAAGCTGGGCCATGGAAGGCCAAAGAGGTGTAAGATATTTTTGGTGTTGCCTTGAATTGGCTTGAAAACTGAAAGCCTGTTAGCTCTTTTCAAAGTATGATTACTGAATGCCTTTTGAAGGCTTGATATTGTGAGTTTGGAGCCAGCGCTCCATGTATTAGGGGATTTCTGCCCTTGTGTAAAATTGTAATCTTTTGTAAAGTTGAGCTGAGAGCTCAGGAAATGTAAAGCGAGGGGCTGGAAGCCCTGGTTACTAAACAGTCACTAAAGTTCAGGTTTTCTTGCTGTGTCTAAACTTTGACATGGTACCTGATATATCATTATCTCGCTAAGTGAGAATTTTGTTAACTTGTTGTTGTTTCTAAATATAACCTTCCATTTCAGTTTAAATTCAATCTTGACATAGTAGTTAGACCCATTCACCCCGGCACCTTCTTTCACCCCTGCTCGTCCACGGGTAGCCCCGTTACAATACCAAAGAAGCTGATCAGTTTAACAAGAAAGAGTTTTCGCACCAAGTCTATTTCATCACCTCACAGTACAGTATGTTCATAATGGAAAGCATTTATTCCTCTAAGCCTAGTAGAAGTTCTTGTCAATTAAAATGGTAAATCCTGTAAATTATGTTCCATACATTACTTAAAAACAATAATTTCTAAAAGTGTGCCAAAGGGTGGCCTAAATACATTACACAAATCTTAACCCTGAATAGAAATTTACTTTTACATGGAGACTGAAATTTTGGAACTGGTATTTAGAGTTTTTTATACTGTCATTATTTAAAAAATAGAAATGAAAAATACCTTTAACTATATACTGTTTTTTAGTATAAATCGAGTACGTATGTCCTACTTTACTGCTCGACTTAGGTGGTTATCCTTTACTATACTGTACATAGATGATGAGAATTGGGCATAAGTTCGGTATCTGCAGCCTCTTTTCAGTGCAGACATCTAGGCACGATTCCAATGTCCTTGGTTTCTTCCTCACAGACTTCTTGCGGTCAACATGATCATGCAGTGCATAAGGTTGCCAACTTTTGAACTTAAGAAGTAGGCCTAGTGGTACATTGCTACTGTAGATGCAGCAGGGCAACTTATGGACATACGGAACTAATGGTGCAAAGAGGGGTATGTAGGGGTGTAAGCGCATTCTATGCTGGACAGAGATGAAAAGCTGAATTAATTTGTCGTGCTGGCTAGTGATAAAGCCATTGGTTAGGTCCAACTAGTGACAAAACCATTGGTCTGGATTGGGCAGATCCAGTTATTGACAAGGCCGTTGAACTTTTCAAGGCTGTGAGTGTGCTATATCCTCTGCTATCTTAAGGTAAGTTCAACAGAAAATTATTACTGTTGTTCTGTATTGTACATTGTTTCATTACAGATGGCATTTAGTTGTGTTTTCATTGTGTACAGATTGGTAAGGATTGACTTGACTGCTGGAAATGAAGTCATATCCGATTATCTCAGTCAATGGAAATGCTACTGCATGCTTGAGCAATGAAGAACAGTGCGTGCTAAATTACGAAAATTCACACCCTGCAAAATGATATTATGTTATAAATGTAAATGTACTTCTGGGGGCTTGCGGGTGGACCCCTGGCTGTTAAAGTGAACAAATCTCTCCTCTCACGTTATTCCAGATAAGATTTGTACTATTTCTAATCCATTATAATGCCATAGAACTTAGACAGCAGTTACTGAATTTCTTCCAAGAATTGTATTAAGACGAACATCAACACCTTGTCCCCGTGTCAGAAGAATTAACCATATGCAGATAAAATCCACAGATCACCCAGAGCTCTCTCAACCATAGGTCAGTACGTTCAGCATTCATATTCAGTCTATGAGCCACGCATATACACTGACTGACAGGGCAAATGCAACACCAAGAAGGAGTGGTCAGAACTTTATGCCAATTGCAGGGTAGACTCACGTCACTGAGGTATGCTCATGATGTGAAATGCGCCGCTGTGCTGCGCACGTAGCGAACGATAAATGGGACACGGCGTTGGCGAACGGCCCACTTCGTACCGTGATTTCTCAGCCGACAGCCATTGTAGAACGTGTTGTCGTGTGCCACAGGACACGTGTATAGCTAAGAATGCCAGGCCGCCGTCAACGGAGGCATTTCCAGCAGACAGACGACTTTACGAGGGGTATGGTGATCGGGCTGAGAAGGGCAGGTTGGTCGCTTCGTCAAATCGCAGCCGATACCCATAGGGATGTGTCCACAGTGCAGCGCCTGTGGCGAAGATGGTTGGCGCAGGGACATGTGGCACGTGCGAGGGGTCCAGGCGCAGCCCGAGTGACGTCAGCACGCGAGGATCGGCGCATCCGCCGCCAAGCGGTGGCAGCCCCGCACGCCACGTCAACCGCCATTCTTCAGCATGTGCAAGACACCCTGGCTGTTCCAATATCGACCAGAACAATTTCCCGTCGATTGGTTGAAGGAGGCCTGCAGTCCCGGCGTCCGCTCAGAAGACTACCATTGACTCCACAGCATAGACGTGCACGCCTGGCATGGTGCCGGGCTAGAGCGACTTGGATGAGGGAATGGCGGAACGTCGTGTTCTCCGATGAGTCACGCTTCTGTTCTGTCAGTGATAGTCACCGCAGACGAGTGTGGCGTCAGCGTGGAGAAAGGTCAAATTCGGCAGTAACTGTGGAGCGCCCTACCGCTAGACAACGCGGCATCATGGTTTGGGGCGCTATTGCGTATGATTCCACGTCACCTCTAGTGCGTATTCAAGGCACGTTAAATGCCCACCGCTACGTGCACCATGTGCTGCGGCCGGTGGCACTCCCGTACCTTCAGGGGCTGCCCAATGCTCTGTTTCAGCAGGATAATGCCCGCCCACACACTGCTCGCATCTCCCAACAGGCTCTACGAGGTGTACAGATGCTTCCGTGGCCAGCGTACTCTCCGGATCTCTCACCAATCGAACACGTGTGGGATCTCATTGGACGCCGTTTGCAAACTCTGCCCCAGCCTCGTACGGACGACCAACTGTGGCAAATGGTTGACAGAGAATGGAGAACCATCCCTCAGGACACCATCCGCACTCTTATTGACTCTGTACCTCGACGTGTTTCTGCGTGCATCGCCGCTCGCAATGGTCCTACATCCTACTGAGTCGATGCCGTGCGCATTGTGTAACCTGCATATCGGTTTGAAATAAACATCCATTATTCATCCGTGCCGTCTCTGTTTTTTCCCCAACTTTCATCCCTTTCGAACCACTCCTCCTTGGTGTTGCATTGTCACTGTCAGTCAGTATAAATGTACAATGCTTGTTAATTTGTAGGCTTCATGCTTATCTAGCTGTAACTAAAAATTTCAAATCGTGTTTTGTATTTATAACGTTTGCTTATTTAATATCTTCTTGCTAAATATATGAAGGGAGATCATCCTAAACGATTATTTCAAGAAACTGTTATGGCCTAAATGCGACAACTCTGTTTCTAAAATGCCTTGATCAGAGACCGAGCTCTGTTGTTATACAACTTAACCCATAACTGGTACATCTGGGTCCTAGGGACCCTAGGGAAATTCATTTTTATCAGTGTCAGAATGTATGTGATAGCAATGTGCTGCACCTTCCTGTAGTCTCCTATCTCTCAGTTGCCTTTCAGTCTGGGACACTACTGGGTGTACCAGGCTGAGTGGCTCAGGTGGTTGAGGCGCTGGCCTTCTGACCCGAATTGGCAGGTTGTACCTTGGCTCAAACCAGTGGTATTTGAAGGTGCTCAAATACGTCAGCTTCATGTCAGTAGATTGACTGGCACATAAAATAACTCCCACAGGACTAAATTCCAGCAGATTGCATCTCCAAAAACCATAAAAAAGAAATTAGTGGGACGCAAAGCCAATAACATTATTATTATTATTATTATTATTATTATTACTACTACTGAGCATGCATCTTTGTTAATTCTGCTTTTATAATGGTGGTTGGGTCCTAAGGTCCTACGTATAACTTTTTTTTTAAATTAACACCACTTTTATTACTTTTGTTTTGTTCCACTAGTTTGCAAAACAATGATTAAAGAAAGCATTATAGATGCTCTAAATGAACCATTAAACAATAATATTGATGACTTTAGTGGAAGTGACAGTGCCTGCGTTTTACAGGTTACCTGACTGAGCCTCGTATTCCTGGAAAGTGAATTGGAGCAATAATATTGTCTTGTGGTGTTCTTCCACGTATGATGGGTGTCTTTGATGGCTTGAATATGTTCCTGCCACAAAGATAAAGAACAGCGTGTTGTCATCACTATTGTCATCAGCGCTTTCAATATTTTGAGTATAATGTTCACTAAAGACAATACAGTTGAATCTCTTGTAAGAAATGCCTACAGAAATTTTTATACTGAAGTTTAACAGTACATTTGATTTATATCTTTGAAGAACTATTATTGGCACACTTTATCTTGGTGCATTTGTGTACGGGGGTGAGGAGTAAGGAGGGAGCTGTCCCGGTTTTGGTAGTGCTGTCAACTGAATGAAAATGAAATCTGGATTGAATCGAGAATATGATCGATCGATATGAAGTTTCTAAACCGTTATTATCTTAAGCCAATAACTGTGTCACATACACATTATATAACATTTCTCAATGTGAATCTTGTTCCTAGCATGAATTCTATAGTTTGGCTTTGCTGTGTAAACAACAGTACTAATAAAGTGTACACCAGATGTTGCACAACGATGCTTAAGCGATTCATAGTTTGTGTTTCAAAGGTTGCCAGTTGAGCCACACCCTCCCCATCTATCACTACATAAATCAGCGATTCAAGCAATAACTTAGTGAAATATTCACGGGGAACAATATTTGAGGCCCGGATCGTGTCGACTGGGCAAGGCGCATACATAACCCTGAGCTGAAAACCCCCCCTTGTAATCAGGCAACAAGGGCAAGACTACATCTAATTGAAATAAAAGAAGAAATGGTTTAAACCAGGGGATTTATTAAATAAATATGAGAGAAAAATTAAAGCAAGAAAAGAAAATCACACAAAATAAATAGGGAAATTCATCGTAATACTGATGGACATACCTTGTTCTTTCTCACATAGTTGAAACATGGCGTGAAAACTCACTAATACTCTTTAAAAAAAATGATACGTAATTTAAAATGCTCACTGCTCCTCGACACATCGCTATTACAATACCAGCAGCTTCCTTTCATCATAAACTATTCAACTAGGTCGCCCGTTTTACCAAGATTCAAATATCCAAGGCACTGCATCATGTATTCATTAGGCAACTAACAATGCGAAAAGTTCGCATAACAATAAGCCGTGCCGGGGAACAAAAGGCAGATAAGAATAACGACAGATGAGACTGGGCACAGCCTCCATGGACCAATCAAAGCCGAGACAAGACCCAAAGAATACAATAGGTACGCCCATGCGCAAATATGAAACCAACATGGCGGGTACTCAAGCTGAGCATCAGCCATGAATAATAAATAAATATAACTCTGCGCTGAAAACCAAACAAGGCGCAGAATTTGAAAGACAAAGCCATGAATAATAAATAAATATAACTCTGCGCTGAAAACCAAACAAGGCGCAGAATTTGAAACAACAGGTCAATCGGCATACCAACCTTTCCTCTCCCACACATTCGAACTCACATGCATACCACATTCACGCACACACAATGAGGGTATCGGGAAAATAAAACACGAACGGCCGTTCAGATTTCGTGGTCAAATACAAACCATAAATTATGACTCCACGGTCATTATCAGTGGGTCTCACGTACTCAAATGTTTGCGTGCGGCGTGCAATTACATATAAGGTCAGAATTGGACATTACTTTATTCACATCACTGGCATGTTGCGCCTTGTACAACCTGGATTGGTCTCTCCTGCGGTCGAGACAAGGGGCACATCATGAGGATCACGCAGTATTAAAGCACGCAGCGCACCAAATCATAACCACAGAGACCCTTTTTCAATCATAACAACAAGACCACAAATACATTCATTCAAAGCACATCGTATGACGGAGCGGAAAGATGTATGCCATCGACCGTAACATACGGGAATAAATCGTCACCAAATTTAAATATAAACCAAGTATCACATACCTGTGATTATCAATAGTAAAATCGAATAGCAGTTAGCGTGAAAGGTCCAGGCTTGAACACATTAAATGAATATTTGAGGCATAAAAATGCCACACCGAACATAGCGGCAGCCATTGTTAGTATCTGCCCCACATAGAACAGCAAAAGAACTCCACAGAGTAAAAATTATCGCTCAGCAAAACGAACGACCTCACAGATAAAAACATAGCGTGTGCTGCTCCCTACTGGACGTCATTAGACTGACACATGTAAACATTGAAAGACAAAACTGAAGGAAGCCATTCACATAATTAAATGTCAAATCGTGGAACATGCGATAAGCATGGTTCACAGTACGAATCTCAAAGATTGCCGAGGTCGACCGATTCAGCACTAGGGTGTAAATGCACCAAGATAAAGTGTGCTGATATTACTTATTTTGTGTTTAATTAACATTTTCAATTCTTCTACCACCTTTGCCACATCTGTGGGGTTGCAGGTGTGAAATGTATCATCCACATATGGATTTAGCCCTACTTTACGGCTGTATGCCCTTCCTGACACCAATCCTATATGGAGCGATGTGATCACTATTGTGTGTTACTGTGGTGATTGGTAGTGTACTGTATTGTGTGAATATGAAGAGAAAAGTGTTGGGATAAACACAAACACCCAGCCCCGTGCCAAAAGAATTAATCAGACGCTATTAAAATCCCTGATCCGATCGGAAATCGAACCCGGGACCCTCTGAACCGCAGGCCTCCACGCTGACCATTCAACCAAAAATAAACATTTTTCAATTGAATGACTAAATATGTAGAGTTCATAAGTATAATTTTGTGCATGATTTTCACATTTCACGTTTCCGTTCTTAATTAGGTATCTATTCATATAACTTCTGTAGGAGATAACCAGAAGTAATGAAAGTAATAATAAACCATTATTAAATGTAGAATGTTTAAATGTCACCCAGTGATTTCCTTTTATACTTGCTAACTAGAAGGAAAAGTTATATGAGTCCAGTTGATACATGTTTACCATTATTGATGGGCGATATTTCACGAACTGTGATTTTTTCACTGATATCAAGAAATCACGAGTAACGACTGTTACTGTCTACGCTATCACTGTGATCAGTCGTGATTTCACCTCAAGTGATCATCGTGCGCCCTCTTAACTCCATATACAGAACTAGAATGTTGCTACCTAAACTGTGACTGTGATCGATGTTGTGATCAGTCGTGATATCACGACATGTGCTGCCGCAATGGTATCCATGCGAAGCGATGCGTTCAAGGAAGCAGCATCGCCATGATTACCAACAGTATGGACATTTGTTGATTTAATTTTTTAAGGACGTCAACATATCGTTCAGTATATAATGTATTTGTAGGAATTGAGCACATTCCTCCCGAATATATTAACAACTGAAACACTTATAATCCTCGGCATCGCTTGCAATATCAGTTTCAGGAAATTGTTAGTTGACTCGCAGTGTGGTATTATTTTTAAGCGCGCGTTCAAAGAAATCGTGGTACACGGGACTCTCCTAGAATAGTAACAAACATGTATTTCTCCTGTATTTTGGAATGCCCGGGGGCATATTGTCACTGAAGCTCAGTATTAGGAGGCAAGTTGACTGAAATGGCGTTTTCTAGAAAAAGGAAGAACAGTGACCTGTAGCAGTCCTTTAAAGAAGTGGATGAAAATTTCACAATATGTAATATGAGCAAACAGAAATTGTCTTAAAAAGAAGTACTTCAAATCTGAATAATCATTTGGAATACAAGCACCTCTCACTTGCTTTGCCAGAAAGCAGTAGTCAACAATCGGCATGTATCTGATGATACAGACCTGGGATTTTAGACTCTAAAAAAATGTTTTAGGCACCTAAAATGGCCTTTTAAACAAGTAAATAGGTTTTTAAAAGAGAATATAGGCACTTCAAATATGCTTTAAAAATAGGCAGAAAATCGACTTTAAAATATGACAATATAGACCTACACTGTAATGTGATATTTTTTTTTACGTTAAGTACAGTAATGTGGTATAGGCTACCCTTTCTAAATAGGAATAGTTGCAAAATGAAGGCATAATTAAACAGGCGTTTATTACAAACAGCTATGGATTAGGAAACAAAAAATTTTCATCAGTACTGTACTAAAATTAAATTAAATGCGTAGTACTGGTATGCATATTTATTTGAGAGGAACATTCCTACTGCACTTTTCAGTCGTAGTTTGCTTTACAGCACATAACAATAATCTTCTCCAAATTTTGCACAGTCAGGCTGCGTCTTTTGTCTGTTAAAACAATTTTGAAAGCAGAAAAAATGCGCTCTACACTCACAGATGTTGGAGGGGCATAGCAAAATTTACCTACATTTTTCAGTTCAATTTCACTAGGTAAGTCTACTTTTCCCCATCCATTACCTGATATATTCTTTCCTGCACTGAATTACCTAGATTCTTCTGCAATACACTAGCCCACCTGTCTTTTATTTTATCCCTTACTTTACCCCTAGTACTTTGTATAATATTCTCAGCTTCCTCAATTACAAAATATATCTGTTTGAGGCTCTACTTTTTTTCCTATTTTTGTAATGATTGACTGGAAGAAATGAAAAATTTGCCTGAATATATGCAATGTCTCTCTGAACACTGGAATAATCCTTTAGCAGATCTTTGCCCATACGACACACATGCAGAGTTGTCTGTTAAAGGCATATTGTCTATCACAGATGTTCGATATAATACAGGGCAGCTTCCATTGAGGAACCCCAACGGCTGATGATTGGCTGTGGTGGAAAAGAATAGAGGGGAATTTCTCTCAGAAGATGGCTATTCTTGATGGAAGCTTACAGAACACTCTCTTCGTTGTTGAAATCAGATTATTTACTGCAGGCAACTTGGCCCTGACTATTTCTGTGAGTCTGTGCAACGCATGGGCCATGCAAGTAACATGGACATTAAAGAAGGGTAGAAAGTTTTAACGAGAGGTAGAGTAGCAATCATGTAGGAAGCAGCATTGGAGACAAGGAGAAGGTCTTTATAATCATCAACACTCCCAGGATACAACAACTGGAACCCCTTGTTGATGATGTACACAATGCTTTGCTCTATTTTCTGAAGCTGTTTAGAACAAAGGAGAGCAGTAAATGCCAATTGGGTTCCAGTTTTCCTACTACAAGATTAGCAATGTACCTGCCCACAGAGTTGCTGGTTTTGTCCACATACAACCCTATGTAAGGACTCCCAAATATCCTCTGTCCTGGCAAAATTACCTCCTATATCTAAGTAGTTTTTCTTATTTGTAGGTGTTGAAAGTATGTGTTGTTGGTGTATTTCTGTAAACAAATCTCTGAAAACATGACTATGCACAGAATTCCAGGGGATATTTTCAGCAACTAGGGCTCTAAACATATGAGCATAGAAACTACTGTGGATTGTGGGAGGTATACTTTGTGTGAGCAGAGTCTGTCCAGTGTTACTTTTCATGGTTGATTTTGCTTTGTGACTAGCACTATCAGCATGCTCTTGTGAAATCTAAAACACAATAATGTGATGAAAATTAGACTAAGATAAGGAATAGCTAATGAATAAAATTTGTAATTTTGAATTATTTCATTTAAACCACTACTACTCTAAAGTTAATTAAGAACAAGAACACTCCAGGCCTCGAAAGATCTTGGCTTTCATTTACAGCTGCTGTGCAGCTCTAGGCTTGTAGATATTAGATAGCCGTGTGGTAAGCACGTCACATCCCTCAAGTGTATTGCCGTGCCTCTTAGACCGCTCCTCATTGTAGCTTCCCAATTGCCCTCACGCAGCTGGGTCAACGCCTTTCCATACCATATATTTTTCTAAATTACTGCCGGTACTGGTATCTAGGGAAAGGTGCACTGGTATCGTTAACCTTACATTAGGTGGCTGGGAATAGTCATTCATCATTATATTTTTCACTTGTGCCAGATAAATGTGTAGAATTTCATTTCCTAGCACATACCAAATAATCGGTTACAGTATAAAACACGACTGTTACCAATGTTGATCCTTTTTTTTTTCCTTGACATATTGGTTGAACTTCGGCATGTCTACAAAAAACGAATGTAAATAATAAAATGATTATGTTTGTACGCCTAGAAGTAAATTGGCAACGACCGTGTCTGTAATGCAACCAAAATGTAGGCTGTTTATTAAATGCAAACCCTTAGGTGGCTGATTTTCTTATAAATGTTTACACAGAGATAGCCTAGTCACAATAACAAGGCATTCTCTTGATCACAAGCTACAAATAACAAGCACCAAGCAGCACGGACGATGCGGTGATTGTGATCACGTCACGACTAAAAATCACTGATATCAGAAAATCACGATATCAAATCACGCTGTGACTCACAAATCACGGTATCGCTCATCACTATTTACCATGTGACCACATGTTCTAGGTGTGAAATGCAGAGAGGGGGACGGGGCGGAGGAGTTAAACAACAAAACGCCTACTTCAAAATCGATACCGAGCAAATGAAACCTATTTTATCAACTTGTCTTTAGACCGCACGGCTTCTTAGAACCACTTGAACAAATGTAATTTATTATGAGAAGAGGGCGACGAATACAATCTGTTAGCTATAAATGAAATGCAATTTCCCTCATTTTGTTTTCGACCATATTCATATCTACGTACGACTGTATTAATATAATGAGGTCCCTGCATCAACCAGTTCATATAATTTAGTCAGAAGTGTTTGCTGTAATAGTTCTACATTGCAATATTTTGCTTTCTTAAAACTCACCCAACGAAGTAACAACACAATAGACGAACTTCTTCGTGTAACACGTTACGGCGTTGGTTTTGTACACAGATGCGTGCGACTAAATCCTGAAATCAAGAATGTCGACTCCTTCAACCCTGAACGAGACCCGTTACAATATTTCCGGTCGTAATATCAAAACCAAGACGGCAGGAAAAGCACAGGGGAGCAGCTGTTGACTGTTTAATGTAAAAATAGTGACCTAAATAACTACATTTCGATAAGTACGGTATTGTCCGCATATTAGTTTACATTCCGCCAGGAACTCGACAAACATTGGTTCGTAGGTACGGTATTATGAAAGTACCGTACTGTAGAGAAGTCAAATGACGCGCAATAAATAACAGCAAGGAGATTGGTAAAGATGCGTGCATTTTCTCATAAGAACTACGTTAATTTGGTTCGGCTCCGGGGTTGAATGGGCAGTATTTAGGCCGTCGATTCAGGGGGATCCGGGTTTAATTCGCGGCCGGGATTTTAATCGCAACTGTGGCTCGAGGCCTGGGTAGGCCGTACTTGTTCCTACACATTCCTCCTCATATTAACACAGCTCATCACACACGCTGTAATCTTGCTTGTTGTTTATAGAGGCCTAACACACGCTGGAATCAGTGGTACAGTGCCGTCCCTTCAAACTGTAAAGGTAGTCTGATTTTTGAAGTGAACTCAGCACTCCATGTTGTACGATATCGGCATGTTTTATAAAGGAGAGGAGCCCTGTTACAGCAGCATAGCCAGGGAGGGGGGGGGGGGGGGATAGTTATAAATTACGATAGAACATAATGAAGGTCCTTGTGCGTGTGTACTGCGCGCATGTATCAAATGTCTTCTTCTTGTTTCCGAATTTGCCAGCCATGGACCGCATTGAACCTAAGGCTTTCTCTTCCTCTTCTTCTCCCAGAACCACTTCATCCTTCCACTTCTAATCTTCCTTTCTTTCTCAGATATGACCAATTTGTGTCTAAATTTTGGTGGTTTCTCCTGGAATGTTCTGATGCTGTCCACTCGGCTTCTAAACTTTTCTGTTGCGAATCATATCCATTGTAAGTCCACTTTCTATTGCATCTCTCTCTTTTTTTTTTTTTTTTTTTTTTTTTTTTTTTGCTAGGGGCTTTACGTCGCACCGACACAGATAGGTCTTATGGCGACGATGGGATAGGAAAGGCCTAGGAGTTGGAAGGAAGCGGCCGTGGCCTTAATTAAGGTACAGCCCCAGCATTTGCCTGGTGTGAAAATGGGAAACCACGGAAAACCATTTTCAGGGCTGCCGATAGTGGGATTCGAACCTACTATCTCCCGGATGCAAGCTCACAGCCACGCGCCTCTACGCGCACGGCCAACTCGCCCGGTGCATCTCTTTTTACCTCTTCTACCCACTTCGTCGAAGCTTTCAGTCCAGTGATGTAGGTACTTGAATATTTTTTTAGCCGTTTCTCATCCACTCTTTCTAGATGCCCATAGAACTTTAGCCTTCGCTTTTGCATGCTGACTGATTTGTTTGGTGTATTTGTAGAGATAATCATTTTTCTATTCCTCCACTCCCCATCAGCTTTTTTCTGTGGTCCTAAAATTTTCCTTAAGATTCTCCTCTCTTTTTCCTTCGAGATCTTGAAGCTTGCTTTTTTTATTCATTGTCATTCCCTCTGAAGCGTAGAGACCCTCTGGCTTTACCACTGTGCTGTAGTGTCTAAGTTTCACCTTGTAAGACATTGCTCTTTTCTTGTATCTGTTCTGGGTTAACCTTTACGCTAATTCTAGTTTTCTAATTCTTGCCCTATTCGCCTCTTTATCAAATCCATTTGGTTGTATCCATTCTCCTAGATATTTAAATTTCTCAGTTCTTTTTACAATCCCATGCTTCACTTCTAAGTGTCTCTCCCCTTGATGAATGTCATTATAAGGACACTACACAAGTGAATTATGGTGATATTCAGACTGCAGTACTGGTACGCTGCAAAATCTTACATTAAAGTACAGAACAAGAACAAAATGATCAAGGTGAATAGTTCTACGGCGATTGGTACGTTCAGATTACAATCTAAAATCCAAGACTGGAGGCTTCCTAGAGGACAGATTCAAGAAAGATGTCGGTTTTACAATCATGCCTCTGTGGCATGAAAGAGCCAACCTACTGAGTCGATTTTCACTTGTTTATTGTTAGATTCTCTTTATTTTCTTTTGTCCCTCCCTTGGGTATGTCCTTGACCTGATGACACATTTGCTGTTTACCCGACAAAATTAATTAAAATTCGGCCATAGATAGCACAACCGTGATCAGTTCCTGTATCATATGATAGAGTAAACTGGTACGTCAAAACCGACATGTATGCAGCCTAGAGGGCATCGAATTGGAGGCCATATGATTCTCATTGTTATTATTTTGATTATTATCAACCACCACAGAAACATACAATAGTAAATACATCCCTCCACATAGAGTTGGCATCGGGAAGAGCATCAGGCCATGAAACAGGGCTAAATCCATGCGGACAGGGTTTGGGAAAAGCAGAAGAGTTAGCTAGATTAGTTAGTATCTTGGCTCTGTTTTATATAAATAAATACCACAAAATATACATATTTTTTTCTTTTATAACCAGCCTTCCCAAAATATTAATACATGTACAGTGTATTAAGACAATTCCTAAGAAACATGTATACAGGGTGCTTGGAAACAACGTGAACCCAGTATACGACCATTAGAGGGTTGGTCGTACTGATAAATATCAGGTGTATGCATGATTTTTTGCTGGTTTTTGTGGTAAAGAAAACACATAATTTTCAAGGGAAATTATTATTTTGTTTATTCAAAATATTGGCCAACGGCTTCTACACACTTCGCCCATCTTTCAGGTAAGTTATGAATACTATGCCAGAAAAACTGGTCACCTTTTGCAGCAAACCATTCGTAGAGCCATTTTCCAACTTCCTCCAAAATTGCTGAAGCGCTGCTCTGCGAGTGCATGCCCATTAATCTGAATAAGTGATAGATGGCGCCAGGTCGGGGCAGTTCGGCAGGTGCGGAAGGATGTCCCATCCAAGCTGTGTGAGACGGTGCATTGTCGTGTAACAAAATCACTTTGCCATATCTTCTGGCCCATTCTGGTTGTCTTCCAATCAATGCGTGATTTATGTTAATCATTTGTTGGCGATAGCGTGCATTTACCATTTTGCCGGGCTTCGAGAGGTCTTTGCACTTTTGTGGTCTACCAGAGCGTGCACTATCTTTCACACTGAAATCACCATGTTTAAATTGTCGAAACCATGTCTCACATGTTCTAATCAATTGTTCACCATATGTTTCTAGCAGCAAACGATGACTTTCCACAGCCTTTTTCCTTTGATTAAATAAGAAAAGCAACGCATGCCGCAAATTTTTTTCAGGCACAAACATCGACATGATCACTGAACGATACTGTTGTGTTGTATACAAGAAGCACTATATACAAAACACAACATAAAAGTTTATTAGTTTGCAGTCTTTCATACAATATGTACAAAATGAAAGGAATGGAGACTTGCTTCTTGGAATGTAGTGCACGCTAGATAACCACATAAGTTAGGTGACAGTTTGTCGAAAGAAATATATACATATATACAATCTGAATTTTATATGTACAAGGAGATCTATCGCGATGAGATAGGATGCCCAAAGAAGTGAAAGTTCTCGGTAGCAGGTGGCTATCTGAAGTTTGAGAATCTTGAACGAAACTTGAATCAAGTTCTTGTTAGCAGAATGCTAGGTAGGAGTATGTCAGTTGGACGAGAGGAGAGTATCTTGAGGCATAGTAGTCCTGAGGTGAAACCTCCTGACCAGAGTTAGTCCACCTGTTCAGTACACATTCTTAAGAGGGTACCTCCGTGTCTGACATACGGTGTAGTCTGATCACCGGATACAGCTGAATGCCTGGAGCGGTGAAAACGTCGCCCCAATATAACACACTGGCTGACGTCACACAATTACGTCAGTGCACTGCTGTCCACACCTTGTAGCATCGAGTAGCTTCCATGCGGGAGCGAGTTGCGGAGCTCCCAGGCGAGGACACACAACAGATACAACACAGACGCTAGTGTTTGGCGGACTCAATGTGTGTGTGTTGAAGGGTTAATGTCAGACTAACAAAGTGATATATGTGTCAAATTCATACGCTGGGTACAGTCTGCTGACACCATCTCTTAGTGAAACTGGAAAATACTGATGTATACACCTGGTATTTCGAAATAAAATTAGATATTTCGCACTGTTGTCATTTTATCAAATCCTGAAATTAGCCAATTAGATCGCTTCGAGGGTAAATTCAAATGGGCTTTGCGAGGCGGTGTTGCTAAATCTGCATATGGCTTAAGACCAGCTGTACAGTACTTCCCATGGTGCATTGCTGTCAGCTTGGAGGTGGTTCTTCAAATTCCTCCCCTGGAAAAGGTTTTGTTGGTGCTCTCGAGCCAGTTTTCAGTCATGTGCAGACTTAGCAACAGTGCCTCGCAAAACCCATTTGAATTCCCCCGCAACATAATCTAATTGGTTAAATTCAGCAGCTGACGACAACCAACACTAACGCTCCTATACGTTGTGTATGACCACCCTGTATGTGTAGACACCAGTTTACCTGGTAGGTCTACTTGTTGAGTTTGAGATACAGTAGAACCCCGCTTAACCGAAACCACCCGGCTTAACCGAAATGCTCTGGCAAAAATATATTTTATAATTTTGTTTTTACCCTCTCGTTCTTAGCCGTCGATATTAGTAATTCTCTTGCTGCATGTGCTGAAAGCTACTATGCAAACCCTATTTTTATATCATGACTTATACCAGAATGCATGGGTAACATAAAACAAAATATTTTCTTACCATCTAGTTCGTTCCATTATACATTTTTTTCTTAAACAAGCATGAATTATTACTATTACTACATTCTTCTTAATCTGCTTACCCTCTGGTGTTGGTTTTCCCCTCGTTCTCAGCAAGGGATCCCACCTCTACAGCCTCAAGGGCAGTGTCCTGGAGCGTGACGCATTGGGTTGGGGGGTATAACTGGGGAGGATGACCAGTACCTTGCCCAGGCGGCCTCACCTGCTATGCTGAACAAGGGCCTTGGTTGGGGTTGGGAAGATTGGAAGGGATAGACAAGGAAGAGGCCGTGGCCTTAAGTTAGGTACCATCGCTGCATTTGCCTGGAGGAGAAATGGGAAACTACAGAAAGCCACTTCCATGATGGACGAGGTGGGAATCAAACCCACTTCTACTCAGTTGACCTCCCGAGGCTGAGTGGACCACATTCCAGCCCTCGTACCATTTTTAAATTTTGTGGCAGAGCCAGGAATTGAACACGGGCCTCCGGCGGTGGCAGCTAATCACACTAACAACTACACCACAGAGGCGGACTATTATTATGATTACTGTATTATTCGTCGTGAAGATCATGTAGACTGTGGTTAACATTGCTCCTGTTAGGAAACCGGGGAAGTCCAGCGACTCTTCTCCATTCAGATTTTTCTTTCACCCAAGGTCGTTCCACTGGCCTTGGGGTTTTATACTGTAGTTCCAATACTTTTCTTACCTCATTGCAAAAGAAATTATTTCATTATTTTTAGATTGTTTTGCGCTCTGTTGAACAAACCAATGAATCTACACCAGCTGATGTATTGTTGATTAAACGGTGGCGCGACACAGCTCTGCACCAAGAAAATTCAGACAAAAATCACTGATTTTATACAATGAGTGACGTTATGTAAACATTTTAATGTTAATATACAGTATGCACCTTTGCTTAGCAGAGTTTATGCATTTTTATTTTGATATTTAACGTGTGAAAATATATACCATGTGTCATCCGAAAAAAACGTGTCTACCACAGTGGCTCTGCCCCCTTTATTTTTGATAAACGGGGTTCTACTTTATTTGCAGATCTGCTGCTTCACTCCTGAGTGCTCAGTATTGTAATCAACTGATTTGCATAAAGACTTTTAACTCAAAGCTAACTTGGCCCACCACACTGTGAGGCAGCGCAAATGGTGAAGCATGGAAGCACAAACTGATGTAACATGTCTAGAGGTATTATATTTTCTTTAGCTTGCCATTCTGCACACACTTTCTATGTATCTAAAATTTTGTTTGAAATATGGTGGGGTAAATGCCATACCTGACATTCGTCATGCTAAGCATCATTTTCCTTTCTTAGAGCCTGTATATCTCTGCAACTGATTTCACAACTTTTCTTTTTTCTTTCTGAGCTGTCTTTCTGCAACAGTGACTTACATACAAGAGAAAATTCTTGATGTGGTCCATCACTGACCTCTCACCTGCATCAATTAACTTATGTTTGTAATTACCATGCTTACCTTAGACATTATAGGTGACACTATAAAGCTGCTCTGTGGTTATCCTTTACGTTCAAGACTTGTCTCCTTCGGACACATTAATTTTGTATCGAATGTACCACCATGGTGCCTTTACTGGCGGACCTAGTGTTTACAGTGTACTATGTCTTCTGGTATGGGCTAGAGCAATTTTGTTACTTTCATTGATCTGTCTCAGCTTTATCCTTGGCTTTGACAAAATGAAAGTGACCGAGGTATGAGTGATGCTAGTAATGCCATTCCTTCTGCAGCTAGTCCCTGCTATGAATGGTGTGAAAATGTTGCTCATAGGGTTGGTTGGTGCATGCATTTCAGTGGGCTTGGCAGACTGATATGTAATAGCAACTTCTGGCTTGGTGAGGAAAGCAACGGGAAAATACTTCACTCGTCATTTCCCTAGTACGCCTCTTCAGTGATGCCGAGGCCATCTATGACAGCTGATGGCGCAGCTGTTGAGGATCCAACCAGCCTTCGGGCTGAGGACTAAACATACGTACATACCACCATGGAAATTGATTACAGAATATGTAACATCTTGTTTCTCTCTTCTCTCTCCGCGTTCCTTCCCGCTCCACCAGAACCAAAGACCTTCTCCACATTCCCCACACTCAGCACTCAATACTTCAACGATCTTTCCTAATCCGCCTCCCAACACTCTTTAACAATATTAATAGGAGGCAAGAGCTTGATATAGCATCAAATAAAAGTGTATTCGAGAGGTGTGTAAATAGTATCTTAAAGATAAGTTGATGTGAAGGGATTATACCGCCATCTTGACCCACGACGACTTGGCTATGAACATGGACATTCTCATAGTTTTCGATTTGGACAGTTATTAGTAGGATGTGTACCTGATCTTGTTATATTTTGTTATGTTTGTTATATTTTATTATGAAAGTTTACGTATGTTAAATACTCTGTTGACAGTGGAAGTGAAATTTGCTCAGTGTAGCTGTATCTTGTGCTTCGTGAATAAATAAATAAAGGATACGTGACTTCTACTTAAATTTTCATTAACTCTTTTCTTTATGTAAATGCTACTACATTCTGTCCAATATATCAGTCCAAATAGAAAAGCATTTTGTACATAGTAGTTTCCAGTTTTATAGAAAGCACAATATGTCCCCCCCCCCTCTCTCTCTCTCTCTCTCTCTTTTTTTTTTCTTTTCACATAAGCTCACATTAACTGTTTCAGTTAAAACACTAGAAGAATGTTTCATCCTCATTTATGCTACGTAAAAGGTCATTGGCTGATCGCAGCCAACAGCTTTCTGCTTTGCAGGAACCACCTAGTTTGTTTCATAACTGATGTACTCTAAGATCCTACATGCTTTAGCCCTTTTTCTTTCCCACTTATTTTCATTCCTAACTCATTCTTTTTCACAATTACTCACTATTACTTCTCCATCATGCTGTACATAACTAACATGTGATTGAGAACAGGCACAGCTCACTTAGCTGGCAGGCAGCACAGCACATCATGAATGCTTCTTTCTGTCTGGCATAGTTCATTGTCTCACAGCATAAACATGAGACGGGTAATTCAGTGAAATTAAATTCTTTAAAAAAAGGAGAGAAGGATCTTGCAGACATCTTTTATATTAGGCACACTAAAAGATGAATGTATGCCCTACAGGATGGTAGTGATAACTCAGATGTGACAAAATCCCGGCATAACCCACTCTCTCATTTATTGCCTCAATTTTCCTCAATTTTCTTTATTTGAAAATTAAGCCATATTATTATTCATTTGCAGCTGGTAATGATTTCAGCCCAGTGCACATACTTGAAACACAGTACAGTACCTTGAAAGTAACAACTCTGATTGCAGAAGCACTAGAAGTATTTTTCACTCACAAGCAAAATAATATAAAATAAATTCAATACATGCACCCTCACACCCCTACACCTACCTTTTGGCTCTGAATTTAAAATTATTTATTGACCAGGGCTGATACTATACTTCACCAAAATAATTGCAGTTCCACTACCTTAATTTATGAAGGTTCTCAGTGCAGTTACTTCACTAGCATTTCTTTTTCCATCAGCTTTGCTGAAAAAAAAATGTACATTTTCAGCTTTCTGAAGTTAGCAATCCTGTGAGTTGTAAATAATTAACAGTTAACTTCACAGATGGAGGTAGACAATAGAGAAGCAGATTACGTGCAGAATACAAGAAGACCGGGCAAGTTGGCCGTGCGGTTAGGAGCGCACAGCTGTGAGCTTGCATCAGGGAGATAGTAGCAGCCCTGAAGATGGTTTTCCGTGGTTTCCCATTTTCACATCAGGCAAATGCTTGGGCTGTACCTTAATTATGACCACGGCCGCTTCCTTCCCAATCCTAGCCCTTTCCTCTCTCATCATTGCCATAAGACCTATCTGTGTCGGTGCAACGTAAAGCAACTAGTAAAAAAATATACAAGAAGATAGTTTCAGATGGTGTATTTGCATTGTACTGATTTTTTTGCTTAGGCGCATGCTTACAAAATGGTGCCTGTGATACCTCCTCCCTTAATGGTAAGCATCCTCCCACCACACACCTCACTTCCCTTTGCCTGCATGTCTTTTGAGTGTACTAGTACAAGGAAATAGGAATCTAGGAGCACCAAAGGCTATTGACTTTGGAGAAACGCTTATTTAAAAAATCTATCATCTGGTCTGAATAGGAAAAAAATAAAACCAATGAGCAGGGCACGTGCACATACTTCAACCACTACTGGTGAGAGTGGAATCTACTACTGCAGTTACAGAAGATGATGCAGTAGCCTACTATCAATGGAGACATTGGTGTTATAGAAGCTGAAGCAAAGAATTGAAGAGATATATTGTAATCATTTTTTGATACATGATTGACAAAGAATGAATCACTGTCATTTAAGTATGAATATCTCTCTACATCAGAGGTAAACTGGGAGATTATTTTAACTTCTTGTGGTTTGACATAGGCCTACTATAGTCTAGAGAAACAAAAACTTGCCTTTCTTCAATGTGCAGCATTCTGTGTAAACTTGTGTGCCACCACAAGTTATATCCTTCACATAGAAGTTGTTCTGAAATTGATCACAAGGACAAAGTAGATGTAACCATACCTTGTATTCAGAAGTTTCCAATCATTACTTGTTGATTCTGAAAATTTTCAGTGAACCTAGAGACAAACTGAGCTGATATAACTTTGCTTTTACCATTAAGACATGTCGTTAGAAACTTAGTTTTTATTATAAATTCTCCCTCCACCTAGAGGCTGCCTGAAGACAAAGAATACACAATACACAATGTTGATTCTAAAAATTAAAAACAATTGTGTAATTATATATACTAATTGAAACATTACTGAAAAACAATTAGGAAAACTAAAAGCTATAAAAGCATTTAACAAGTCTGTTTCGATTACAATGCGGTCGTGAAAATTCAATATTCATTGAAATGCCCCACAACGGGCGACTTAAACGCACTCTACAGTGTGCTAGCACCAGTGCCAGACCTGTAGCTCAGATCCTTTCAAACAGAACAAAGATGGCCTAGGCCACCATAGCTCAATTGGTAGAGCAACCGACGCAAAATCGGGAGGTTGTGGGTTCGGATCCCACTGGTGTCCGGCTGGCCATTTTTGTTCTGTACTTAACATCTCTTCAACACGTACTACATGTACGTAACACGACCTAATACGTTGAAAGTCTGTTTCGATTACAATGCGGTCGTGAAAATTCAATATTCATTTAACAAGTTTTAAGAACAATTTGAGAAATAATTCTTATCAAAGTTAAAAAATTACTATTCAATTTATCTACAAAAATACACTGCACTTAATTCTTCAGGGACAACATTTTTAATGTTACAGCCAACTATGCTGCTGCTCTTTCCTGAAACAAAATGAACAACTGAACCGACATTCACTTGGCTGAAATTATTTGGGTGCATATGATTTCTCTGCAAATGATGACTAATACTTTATTTTATTCATTTCTAAATGTCATTGTATTAAGATATAATTATCTGACACAAACCACCTGGTAGCTCATCATTTTCTACCGGTGATTAAAGAAGATTAAGATCAGTAACAAATGTATTCTTCAATTTCTTAAGATGAGTTTTTGTTAGGGCCTTCATTGGACCACGGGGATCATTTTGACTCTTTACACGGGTCTTTCTTGATGCCAGACCGAGTGGCTCAGATGGCTGAGGTGCTGGCCAACTTGGCAGGTTTGATCCTGTCTCAGTCCAGTGGTATTTGAAGGTGCTCAAATACCTCATGTCAGTAGATTTAGTGGCACATAAAAGAACTCCTGCAGGACTAAATTCCGACACCTTGGCGTCTCCAAAAACTGTAAAAAAGTAGTTAGTAGGACATAAAAAACAAATATCATTATTTTTTTTGTTGACCCAGAAAGCTTTAATTTTCTGGATGTGTACTTGGTTTCTCTCCTCTGTCCACTTTGGTCTTATGGTCCCTCTATTGTTCTTGCTGGTGAAGGACACTGGAAACACACCCTGCATAGTAATGTCAGAATTGGGATTGGTCCTTTATGGTGTTTAGTGGAATTTCTAATTGATCTAGTTCCAATTTGACTGCCATAATTGATTTGTTCTTGGAGGCTTTTCCTCCACCTGCTGTGCTGAAGATCTTGTTAGTGAGCCTGGGTGTTTCAATGCAGGTCAAGTGGCCACAGAATGCTAGTTGAATTTTCCTCATGGTTGTGATTGTCTTCCTGATGATCGTTGTTCTGCCTGATCTTATAAGTGCTATTCTCTTTTCTTAGCTGTCCTAATATCCTCCTTAAGATTTTCTGTTCTTTAAGCTCTGTTTTCCTGATTGGCCCTTCTGGTCATCAAAAGACATTTAGAGGCATACAGCATAGAGTGTCTTATTAATGAGTTGTAATGTTTAAGATTCTTGGAAAGGATTTTGAGTGTGTAAATGCTCTTGTAGGAGGGGAAGACACTCTCCAAATTGATATATCTGGTGTCTGTTGCCGAGGTTTCACTCTCATTAGCTAATATCCTCTCACCTAGGTACTTGACTGCAGGGACTTCACGAATGGTAGTGTCTTTTAGTGGGATTGTAGGTGGGACTCTCTTAAAGTTAGTCATGAATTCTGTTTTTTGTATCCTGACCTTCAGGCTCGTCTTACCTTCTATGATGTAAAGGCTCTGTCATTGGAGAGCAGCCTTCTCTACGTTGCTGGCTAACAAGGTAAGGTCATCAGCAAAGGTGGTGGTGGTGGTGATTATTGTTTTAAGAGGAAGTGTAACTAGGCAACCATCCTCTATAAAACACTAATCAGAGAGAAAAAATGGAAGGGGTCTGACACTTTGAAAAATGAAGGTATCGGCCAAAGGAAGACACGGGCCGTGAAAATGAAAGAGGCCTCCATACGTAATACCGTTGGGGTCTGAAAAGAACAAGAGTTGACCAAGGGAGGTCAGATAGGATAGATGAAAGTGAGGAGCCTGCCACAAGTAAGTGGAATCAATGCCAGGACTCAGCTGAGGGCCCTGTGGTCACCAACCCACGCTCCAAAGTTCAGAGCCCCTGAGGCCTCATCAGCAAAGGCTAGGCAGGATACATAGAGGTTTCCTTTCCTGTATCCAATCTGTAGTCCAGTTCCTGATAATATTCACTAGTACATAATTGAGGAAGATACAAGAGAGGCCATCATTTTGTCTCACTCCCGTTTCATAACAATATAATTATTAAATTAATGTAGTAATGGTCCACCTTTCAATACTATAATATGTAATATTATACATTACATTAATTAGGGACTAGTTTTGGCCAGGGCTGGCCATCTTCAGCCTTAATGTAAAACACCTAATAACTAAACAAATGTACATGCACACAATTGACATAAAACAAATGAAAACAAATATATACAAAGTGACATTAAAAACTGGGATGGAATTATGAATAAATTTGAAAATTAACTAGGTTCTAACATCTTGAGTATGTTCATCATTGAGAATAATTTCAAGTATTAATTTATATACAGAGAACTGTTAGTTCTAATACTGCTGATCATTAATATTTCAATAGTAAATGGGAACTGGTAAATGTTGATTCTGTAGTTTGTCATCAAATCTATTTGTGTGGTGTTAGCTATATGTAATCCATTGGACACCGCTGTAAATAACCACTAGCTGACGGGGAACTGTTAGATGTTGTTTCATCCTCAAACAAAGTCATAAATGAGATGCTCTCATGGTGCTTGTTAAATCTTGCTGAAATGTTGTTGGACATTGTCAGGACAGCACATGAAGATGTGGTTAACACAGATACATTGTATCTGGTATAAAATTTTTGCAATTCATTGCGGTGCCCATGAAGTTAACCTGATAAATTACATAAAATTAAATTAATGAATTGAATGAGAGAGTGTGTTAGTTAGACGGCATAGGTTATATGAGACTTACCTCTAAATACAGCATGAGGTGTGTGGTCTATTGTTGAGTGTGCTTCAGACTAAGTGTTATGAGATTCAAATGAAAAGGAAGGAGAGGGGGTTGGGGAAGGGGGTGAGGGGTGGGGGGAGTGGGGGATTAAGGTGGGGCTGAAGGATGTGGGAAAAAGGATGGCTGTTGAGGAAAGGTGCTGTGAATATTATGAAAAACTGAATCATGACTTGTTGGTTTGACATTGCTGAAAATGGGAATTAGAAGGTCAAAAAGGATATTTGGTTTTTCTGAAATATAATTAAGATTATGATTTGGGTTGAAATATTGATCTAAATGTATGAAGCAGCTTTCGGTAATGTTAAGGAGGGGTCCTTTATTGATGATTTTGAGAATTTCCATATCTTGATTTTTTTTTTGCTAGGGGCTTTACGTCGCACCGACACAGATAGGTCTTATGGCGACGATGGGATAGGAAAGGCCTAGGAGTTGGAAGGAAGCGGCCATGGCCTTAATTAAGGTACAGCCCCAGCATTTGCCTGGTGTGAAAATGGGAAACCACGGAAAACCATTTTCAGGGCTGCCGATAGTGGGATTCGAACCTACTATCTCCCGGATGCAAGCTCACAGCCGCGCGCCTCTACGCGCATGGCCAACTCACCCGGTATCTTGATTTATGTCTGTAAATTTGTGCTTATAGTCATTCATATGCTGTCCTACAGCTGAAAATTTATTGTATTTCAGGGCATTGATGTGTTCTGAGTACCTTATCTTAAAATTTCTCCCGGTCTGTCCAATGTAAGAAGAATTACAACTGTTGCAAGTGATCCTGTATACTCCTGATTTTGAATAACTATTGAACTTGTTTATGGATGTGGTGGCATTATGTAAGATTTGTGCATTCCTATTGTTTGTTTTGAAAGCTACTTTTACATCATGCTTTTTAAAGATGTTGGTGACTTGGTAGATTTGTTCGTTGAAGGTAAAGATAGAAAGAGAGGAGTTGTTTTTCTTATCTTTTTTCAAGGTGGTAGAAGGGTGGTAGTTATATTTATTGATTATTTTTTCTATAAAGAAACTGCTGTATCCACTCCTGTTTGGAGAGGGAAGCTTTGGGAGAGCTCACTTTTGAATTTGACTTTGGAGGTGGTGTTCCTCAGAGTAGCCTGGACTAATCTGGGGATTTCATCTAAACCTAGTTCCCATAGGGTGGAGAAGGTCTGTCTGTCGAATCATATACCTTCTGGAAATCCACTAAGATTCCACTCAGGTGTGTCCACTGCAACTCTGATATGCAAGGATGGTCTTCAGGTTTTGTGTCTGCTCTAATCAAGATCTACCAGTGTGAAAACTGGCCCAATATTCAACCAGCCAGAAGTCCAGTTGATTGGTGACTAGTTCATGTGGCCATGTGATGGATATTAAAGAGATGCCTCTGTAATTGTCGAGGTCAGTCTTACTACCTTCCTTGTGTACAGGATGGATCATAGCTATTGTCCATCCATCTGCTAAGGTATTTGTTACCCATATGTCTTATATAAATTCGTGGATGCTCTGTCGAGATTATTAATACTAAACTTTGTATTTCTGATTTCCCCTTCAAGTCATGTCTACATCTAGAACAGGTCACATAACTCTCTTGTTACTACCCCTATCTGAAGAGAGATAGTTGCAGAGATGAGTGGCTCAGAGAGTAGAGCGCTGGCCTTCTGATCACAAGCTGGCAGGTGCTTAGGTCCGTAGATTTACAGATACATAAAAGAACTCCTGCAAGACAAACTTCCAGCACTTCACACTCTCGAAAAACTGTAAGTACTGGGACATTAAACTAATAACATTATATGAAGAGAGAGGCATAATCACTCCCACTTTCAAGAAGCTACTTCTGCAACATCCCATTGGTTGAGGAGCCTGTCACTTTAGACTTTCTGGTTTCCATTCCCATTACAAATTATTAATTTTCTACTAAATGAACTGTTGTTGATAGAAGATTGGAATTAGATGCAAGGCCTTTCAGGCATTTGCTCTATTGTCTTATGCCTGACACTAGACTCATCAGAGTGGGATGTGTCAGGCCCTACCCACTGGCGCTGGGGTATATGCAGGTGGAAACTGCTATTACTACTACTGCTAAATATTTTCATTCTTCCCCTGTCTGGCTCCATGGCTAAATAGTTAGCATGCTGCCCTTTAGTCCTGGGTGTCTCATGTTTAATTCTCAAACAGATCGGGGATTTTAACTTTCACTGGTTAATTCCAATGGCTCAGGTGTTGGGTGTATGTGCTGTCTTCATCATTAGAATTCATCATGCCAGGAGATTTGTATCGGAGAAGGAGATGTACCGAGAACGTGAGAGGGTTGGTGGCTGTGGCCTATACTAGGAACTGTCCAGGCATTTGCCTTAGAGCAGGAGAGTGGTAAACCAGATGGGGTTCATTGTTTAAAGGGCCCTAACAGCTAGGTCATCAAACCCAGAAAACCATTCTCAGGACAGCCGATGGTGGGGACCAGCCCCTCTCCCGAATACAGAGGCATAGAGCAACTGTAGAGCTGTGATAACCCCTCCTCTGCTCACTTGGCTGGTATACGTGCAGAGCTGTCAGATCTTGGACCAGCCACTCTGCATCCACCGAGAACATGCAAATTCTATCTATCTACTAAAGTTTTCATTCCCCAACCTTATTGGGTGGGGCGGGCCTCCTAGAAGGGAATGCCTACTCTCTGGTCAGGAAATGAAGACATTGAGTGGGAGTGAAGGATATGTGGGATGAGTAAGGAATG
Organism: Anabrus simplex; assembly: GCF_040414725.1. Classification (NCBI taxonomy): domain Eukaryota; kingdom Metazoa; phylum Arthropoda; class Insecta; order Orthoptera; family Tettigoniidae; genus Anabrus; species Anabrus simplex. The sequence continues at coordinate 69,665,533 of NC_090278.1, read as the reverse complement.
ATATGAAAGGTAGTGGTAGGTGGTATGGGCATTACCTTCTTAACTGAGGGAATAGTATTTACCAAGTTATAAGTATGGGGACAAGGGACACGATGAACTTATTTGATATTGACATGGACAAGACATACACATTTTGATTTTCATACATAGATTATTAATTCAATATTATTTTGATAGAATTTCTCTGGGTTTGTATGATGTAAAACATAACACTGAGTATAGTAATGGAGGAGAAAACATAACATTTAGCATAGTAGCTGGACAAGTACACAGTTTTTGTTTTTTCCTGTTTTTTTCTTTTTTTTTTTTTTCAATACAACATAAGTACAAATTATAATGATTTGATTGAACATATGAATTTATCAGAAGCCCATGGGAGATACATATCCACAATGGAATTATTGCCTGCCTAGCAGTTACTAATGGAAAGTCTAAGTTCCCTATGAGGGACTTAAGCCTGGTTTCTGGAATGTGAGATATCGAACCTATAGCGGTGTGTTTTGTGTTTTGGCACTGCATGAACGTAAGATTCATCTATCGGTTCGATAAATCGCCTGCTAACTTAGAGGGCCCTGATCAGGAGTTATCTATTTGTTAACTTGGTGAGCGCGTGTGCAGTACTTCAGTATTGGCAACTAATATTGTGTTTGTTAAAATTTTCTATGGCCTTCTCATCTTCTTCCGATGAAGAAATTGTAGCAATAGTCAAGATTCTAGAATGACGACGATTATATCATCGTCGGCCTGCTGTTGTAATGAAGTATAGTGAAAGTGAATTCAAAGACAGATTCTGGCTAGACAAATATACTGTTACACATTTCATTGGGGTTATAGGTGACAATTTGTGGCCTGTGACAAATAATTCTTCATTGTCCCTTTTTGATCAAACCCTTTAATACTACTGAATCTTATATTTTATATCTGCACTGTATTTGTGTCCATAAAAGCATTGGTACCAGTAACTGAGTATAACAGATAATTACACATTTATCATAGTAAGCCTACAGCAGGCCTACTTGCATTGGTACTTTTATCGTGGGATTGTTTTTAATTAACGATATTACATTAAAAGGAACTAACAGGTTGTATAATTATGTTAATTACCCAATATTTATCATTTTAATGTGGTCAAACAATGCTCATATTTTGGAATAACAGGGAATAGATACGGAGAACTGGATCACACCTAACATGTACTGCTGGTGTGCATATTTCATTAGAAATCCTCAAACAACGTCAAATTCTTCTGACCGCCCTTAAACACTATGAAATTGACACCCACGTCTGCAAGTAGTAGTCAAATACTGATTTCTCACTGCATGGCAATTAGGAGATAATAGGAGCTTCATGGAGAGCTCGAATGCGATGCATTTCTTGTGCGCATGTATTGACAGTCTAGGGAACACATCTAATGCATAAAAACAAAGCAGTGCGAGGGGTGGCATCTAGTGTGTATTTATGAAACTTCATCGAGCCAGTAGTTAACAGATAAGTTAGCTGCTATTCCGCATGCAGATATCAGACAGATATCTGAACATTCCAGAAACTGGTCATTAGATACTTTTCCACCAATAGACCATTAGGAATTCTTCCTGTCCTTTTTTAACAGTTACCTGAGCTTGGCAATTTAAGTTGATTTAGCCTAGTTTTACAGTTGGCTACTTGCATTGGTACTTTTATCGTGGGATTGTTTTTAATAAACGATATTACATTACAAGGAACTAACAGGTTATATAATTATGTAATACCAACCCATGTGGAGATGTATATGCATTGCGTGTTTCTGTTGTGGTTTCTCATGTAATGTGTTGCGTGTATTTGAAGATGTGTATTAAGATGAATACAAACACCATATCCCTGAGCTACAAGAATTAACCACAGGCAAACAAAATTCCCGACTTGCCCAGAAATCAAACCCAGGGCCATCTGAACCAAAGGCCAGTATGCTGACCATTTAGCCAATGAGTCACACTCACGAAAAATTCCTATTACTTCAGATTTTGTAAGACTTGCTATGCTTTGCTTTTTTAAAAATAGTAATAATTTTTTCTTCATATTTTGTATGATTTTCTCTTCCTCTGTTAAAATACCCATTACCAATGAACAGACCTTCCAGATGTGTTATCAAGTAAACATGCCTGAAAAATTCAAACCACCATTTCCAACACAAGTCTGGCAACACCGGCTGACTTTCTCCTTTAACCCTTTTAGGACCAAGTATATTCAAGGAGGGCGCGCCTAAGAAGACCAGCTGTTTAGCATGTGGTATGGCGAAAAAGTCTGAGGCGTTCAAGGCGTATTTTTCACATCTCCTTTCAGTAAACTATAACTTAGTCTGTAATAAAGGTTTCTTCACGATTCTTTTTTTCAAAATCTTGAGAAAAGAACCCTTTTCCATGCGAGATGCAAACAGAGGCAGTTTGAACAACAGTAATATTTTAAAATAAACATTATTTTATATATGCACACGAAATGTTTTTTTAAATGTTGAAATGAAATATCTAACTTCTCAACTAAGCAAAATTTATCCATGGCAAATGTATTATTTCCATTGCATATTTCATTTTCTGTATTATCACTAATTTTTGTGGAGATAGGATTGTAATTAATTAACCAAATATTGTTATTGTCAACGTCATCTGAAGTCTAAAAGAAACAGCACAGCAGTAGCCACACATTGTTTGCCTACACTCCCTAGATACAAAGCTAGATCCCTTGTATACCAATACACACCTATAATATAACACACTGAAACTGACCCAATAATGTTTTAAAATGTTTCCTGTTGTTTTCCACACTTGAAAACTTATTTACAAATATGTTTTGCATTGTTCACACCATGGCATCCTTCTTGGCATTTGGTACACACAGTTCTCCAGCTGGTCCTATAAGGGTTAAAGATTAATAATAATAATTTTTTGGCTACTGGCTTTACATCGCACTGACACAGAGAGGTCTTATGGCGACAATAGGATAGGAAAGGCCTAGGAGTTGGAAGGAAATGGCCGTGGTCTTAATTAAGGTTTGTGTGAAAAAGGGAAACCACTGAAAACCATTTGCTGCCAACAGTGAGGGTTTGAACCAACTTTCTCCTGGATGCAAGCTCACAGCCGTGTGCTCCTAACCACAAGGCCAACACGCCCGGTAATAATAATAATCTTATGACGTAAGGAGGCAAGTAACCTAGTGCACTCTTTTCAGTTTTATCATTTGTTTGTTTGCTTATTTACGGTATCTCTTTACCAAGTGGATAATTATTTTGAGTATTTTTTTCCGTTTCGAGTGATGCAGCCATCACCTTTGTAAATAATGAGTGTTGCTCGAAAACATATGACAAGTTGCGAATTGCAGGCAGAAATTGACAAGAACTCTGACGATGAATTGTTAGATGATTTATCAGATTTTTGGAAAGAAGATATCGTAAATAAACAAACGATAAAATTGAGAATAGTGCAATATGTTACTCACCACCACACGTGGTTTACGCTGAAATGGCAACAGCAGACTGCACAGCTCGGCGATAAGGTTAGCGCGAGGTTGTGCTCTGCCTTGGATGGGCTGCACTGTAATTGTTGGTGTTTATTTTGTGCTTTGACTCTCATACTCAATCAAACTTTAATAGTCCCAAAAGATCTTCAAGACACTTAATATAGCGTCATATTATTCATGTGTTAAAATATTTGGCCTACAGATATCCTTTTATTCCATTGACAAAATATTACCAGCTGGTCTTTTTAGCCAGTGTTACCATTGACGATACATCGTCAGTTGGTCTTTCTCGCAGGGATTGTCACTGACGATGTATCGTCAGCTGGTCCTATAAGGGTTAAACCCTTGAAGCAACCCAGAGCACTTTTACCATCTACTCCATTCCTCCTAGCAATAGTGCATCTGCATTATCATATTGTTTTTACTTATGTTATGTGCATATTAACATTCTAACAGGATATAACAACTTAGAGAGGAAATACAATTATTTAAATTAGGTTAATGTTGAAGCAAATTTCTTTTATTTATTACAGCTATGTTATTACATTTCTTTTTAAATTATTCTGAAGAGGTTCAGTTCTATTATAAAATACCAACTCACTCACAAAAACACAGGTATACTATTCAAAACAATGCTAAAACTTCAAATAAAACAGGTAAGTTAATACATGCTTTCAAGGCCCATACTTGTGGATATGATATGGGCTTTCAAGCCCTATTGTTGGTCATGATATCATGTTCCAAGATGTTCGAGTTCCTACCCACACTAAACACTACAGGCCTAGGATTATAAGGGAAGCTGTGGAAATAGTAAAAATCTTAACAATTTCAAAAGGGACTCTGGCTATCAATTAAGTAATACGTGGTTGCCAGCCAGTAAGGATTTACATAGGTAGTTCTCTTCCCTGTCCCTTCCACATTGTTATTTTGTTTTGGTGTTTTCCAAATTTGTACGTTCGTCATCACCAGTTGGTTCATTCCAAGCTATGTGCTAATATCATACTTTCATAATGTATGTACACAGATTATTCCCCCCTCCCACATCTCACACCATCACACATCATTATCATCCTCTTGTTTCCCCCATATACTTTCTTTCCATTCTTCAGCTCTGTTCTACTCTATCCTGGTGTCTTTCATTGCAATTATTTTATTCGCTTCTATTTTCTTCTGCCACATTCATCCCTCATTTGTCGGATGTCCTCTGTGATACTTCTCAAGCATCTTAATTGGAGCTTAATTGTTGTCGTCAGCTCCCACTGGGAGCACTGTGCCAGCATACAGCAAACCCCCTGGTGAAGCACAAGCATTCCACTACAGTTTTCCAATGGTAAAGAATTCTTAAATTCAAACCCCCATTACTGCAGAAGACTTCGAGAACAGTCAAGATTTTTCATCTGAAGATGCAGAGCAAAGTTTTCTGGGCAACGTTATGAGTTTTACCTTGTTTTCTTGATACAGCATAATCCCAAAAGCCCTTATGATATCTACAAGAAATAATTTAGTTATAAAACCTCCAGTCAATTCAACTGAGAAATAGTTGAAAAACTGGCAGGTATCATATTGGACCAAGTGACCCATTGTGCTCATCTTGAAAGTAAGTCCCAATAATTCATTTAACATGAATAAAATAACTGATAAGTTATATACTATTGTATGTACCTCCCCGAAGCCCAATGGCACAAAGGGAAAGAAGAAGAGAAGAAGTATGTACGTCATGTAACAATAAATGTTTTCATGTTTCTTAGTGAAATAATATACAAATATCTGGAAAAAGAATTAAAAGGTGTATGCTTCATCTTCTAGGGCTAAGAACAAAAATTTTCAAACAGATTCAATAATTGCAGACAGGTTTTCAAATATATGAAAGTGTTCTTGCATTGGTAGTGTGTGTTCCATCTTGGTAGGGTTACAAGTTGAAAGTACAACTAGTGGTGATCTTTTGGGAAAGATCAAGAAATACAACTCGATTGTTGAGATCGAGAGATGCCTCGAGATGTTCATGGCAGTGGGTCGCAAGGCTTTTGGGAATCTGGTTGCAAAGCACATGTTCACGGAAAACGCTAAAAGAACCACAGGGACACAATGGATGGAAAAACGCAAGAAACAGCATAGCGAGTTCATGAAGAGATTTTGGGAGGAGAAGAAGGAAAACCATCATCAAGCTAACAAGTTCCAACGCGCTCTGTAAACGGGCATAACAAAGAAAGAAGAAGAAATTGTTCTTCAGTGTTCACGCCAGAAACAAATTACACCGCAGAGGAGACAATGCCATCAGGTTCCTCCGCTTAAACACCACTAAGGTGAACACTCACATGCTTATTCAAACCACTGTGGGAAACAAAGCTCATTCCACACTGATGGCAGAGATGAAGTCTTTCACTGCTATGGAGGGTTTTCTGATGGTAATCCAAAGACGACTTTTGCTTGAAAGCTTTACCACACTCGGAACATAAAAAGGGGGTTTCATTCGTATGAAAAACCAGATGCCGCCGGAGACTACCCATTTTAGTGAAGGTCTGGAAGCAAATTTTGCATGTAAAACAAGGTTTTGGCTTATCAAGACTATGAATTTGCAAGTGGGTCTTCAGCTGGCCACTATGCTTGAAACCCTTCTTGCATTCTGGACATATGTGAGGCCTTTCCTTAGAATGGGTTATCATGTGCCTAAGCATATTTTCATGTCTATTGAACATTTTACCACATGTATCACAAGAATACAATCTTTCGTCACGGTTATGGCCGAAAATATGCTCTTGAAGCTCAGTTGGACTTGAGAAGGTCTTCTTGCACACAGCACAAGGCAGGAGTTTTATGTCTTTATGAACAATAGAAATATGTCTCTGGAGATTTTCTGATCGTGACAAGTCCTTCAGACACATTGGACATATGTGCCCTCCACTATTTTGATGGGTCTTCGAATGAGTAATGAAATCTGTGCGACGTCGAAAACTCCTGTTACATTCAAAGCAGAGATGGCGCTTCTTGCCGGGATGAAGTGCAGCTATGTGGTATTCCATCTGCGAGTAATCTGGATATTTCTCATCACAATGTGGACATTTGGTGAGCGTCTCTGATGAAGAGGAACATGAATCTTCATCTCTGGAAGTAAATGGTACAATATCCACACTGGTATGTTTTATGAGATGTAAATAGTTGATAGCAATTTCTAGAAAACTTTGGAGAGTAATTTAACCCTATAATGCCTTGTGTAATTAAAACGTATTATCATACGTCTTCAATTAAAACAAATTCCTACAAACTCCGTTATGTTCAATTTATACCCTTACAATTGTTTCATATATATTTTATTTTCATGTGAAAAATCTACCCAGGGATGATAACATACCCCAGACAGCAAAATTGCCCATGATTTAAACCTACTTCATTCCAATCCTCACATATGGACTCGATACAGGTATCCTGCATAACAAGGTAAATAGTAAAATCCACTCAACAGAAATGAAATTCGTCAGAACAATGAACCAAAAGACCACAAAGGACAAGATTAGAAATGAAGCAAACAGGAGGAAGTTGGCATCAAAATACTTGTTAGAGTTTTTAGGAAGACATAGACTACAACGGTTAGGATATGTTATGGTGATGGACAGAAGAAGAACTTTAAGGAATTATTTTCACAGATAACTGGAAGGGGAGAGGCCAGGTGGGAGGCCAAGGAATCGATGGATCGACACACTGAAATCAGAAGTCGGCAAGAGGAATACCAAGTGGGAGGACATAGAGGAACAGAAACCATCTTTGATAGGAAGAAATAGCGAACGCCTGTACACCACACCCGGGAAACTGGAGCTGTAAAATGATGATAATGATGATGTTACATATTTATAACAATAAGCAACAATAACTAGACTTAGAGAAAGAAGTTACAAGGGATCGAATGATTATCTCAATTACAACCAAACCTTGTTTAGTTGGACTAATTGGGACAAGAACTGATCCAGGAAAACAAAAATCCAATTTAACAAATGTGGAAAAAAATCAATAAAAGACAACACACAGAACGTTTCCCCTACTTTGAACAGAACACCTTTTGGACATATTAATCATTTACAAACATGTTATGGATAAGAACACATATAAAGTCTACTTCTTCGCAAAGTAACTCATAAGCTTCTCGTAAAGTACAGCATGATTTTGCACATCAATTAAAGCAATAACTCTGCCTATAATTCTTGCACAAAATTGTAAAGTTTAGCTTTCATTTTATTGTGCAAGGACTTAGTTCTTCATTTCCTTTATTTGTTCTTCTGAATCGGTCTGGGTTATCCTGAATTAAAGGGGGCTGACTTAACAAGGTCTTTCTGCTGTACTATCCATGAAAAATTGTAAGCAGATTCAAATGCAATTTTTCTCTTAATTCTAAGGTAATTCTTCCCAATTCTTCAGTCTATATAAATCATGAGAAATGGAAAATATCTCTGTATTAGAATAAAAACTGAAATTATTGCTTTGATTTACTCATAAATCCACAGAAATAATTAAGGGCAACACAATTAAACCATATGATTGAGCTCAACTTTTCATGATTATTTTCATTAGTTTGTATGGTACTTCAAAAATTTTCTTTCAGTGCTTCAGACCTAGTTAACATACACAAATCACAAAAAAATACCTGCTGGCTGTACAAAACATATACCAAGCAATAATTCATTGTGTGATTAAATACATAACAGAATACACCATACATAACTAAACTCAGCTTGACCACTTTCAGATCCACACTAACAGCATGCAACTAGCATGACCTTATCCCTGTCACTGGTTGGACGCACCATGCACTCGGTGGAAAACACTGCCAGTTGGTTCAAAAATTCAAAAGGACATCATCTATTACTGTCAGAAAATCCTGGCTACTGTAATAAAGACTCCAATTTTATTGTTAGGCATTTTGTAAAAACCAGTATCAGGACACTTTGTCAAGCGATGGCTAGCTGTTTTATTTTGTAATAGTGTTTATTCCTTATTTAATGTTATTAAGTTGACCTCCCTTGTCTAAAGCCATACTGTTTTCCTCTGGCTACTTTTTCCACCGATTTTCCTATTCACTTTTCCAGTACATTTTCATATATCTTGGCACAGTGAAAAATCAGTTATACCACAGTAGTTCTGACATTTTCTTCTGTCTCCTTTTTTAAAGTTGGGTACTACTACACCCTTCTTTCAAACTCCTGGCACTTTTTTTCTCATTCCACACCATCCACATCAACCTGTACAGCCACTATGTACCCACTTCCCATGCAGCTCTTATCTTCACACTCAACTCATCCATTCCTGGAGCTTTCTCAGTTTCATCTTCTTCACCCATCTGCCCAGGTTAACTCCTCCATTTTCTCCTCACACCAGTAATTAGTTTCCTCAGTATGATCTTCTTCACTTAATCCAACCACATTCAGAAGGGCCTCAAATTATTCCTTCCAGATTAGTTTAATTTCCTCCTTTTTCTCCATTAGGTTACTATTTTAATCCTCTATTCTGTCCTCTTCACTCTGCCTACTCTTCCTTTTATTTCTCTCCATTCCATACAATGCTTTCCAACTGCCTTTGCTTTCTTCCTCAATCATCTGTTTCCACTTCTCCATCCACTTCCTCCTCTCCTCTGTACCCACAATTTTAGCTTCCATACCTTTGTTCATATAGTCTTCTCTTGTCTCTGGTGTCCTTTGTTGGAACCATGCCCGAAAGGTCAAGTTTTTCCTCCCTACTGTTTCTTTCACTCTGTCATTCCACCATGGTGTCTCCTTCCATTTCTTCCTTCTGCAGGTCCTTCCACATGTTGTTTCTGCAGTTTTTACCAAAGTACTTTTGAATCTTTCCCATTTCTCCTCTCCTGTCCTTGGTTCAACTGTTGGTAATTTCTTCCTTATTATTTCCTGATACTCCTCCTTGGTTTCCTCTTTCAATTTCCATACTTCTCAGAGATTCATTACCAACAGGCGGTGGTCACTTTGTAAGACCACTGATGGTATTACTTTCACATCGGTGCTTTTCCTCTTCATCACACAGTCGAAGAACATATAGTCCACAACTGATTTCAGTGACCAATCGCTGCTATACTATGTTATCTTGTAGCTCTCCTTCTTAAACCATGAGCTTCCTACCATCAAATTATTCCTCTTACAAAACTCCAACAATTACTTTCCTTCATCATTCCTCTTTCCCCAACTTCCTGAACAAAATAAACGCCAAATGTTATGAAAAACACAAGTCAGATTGAATATTCATTACTTTGGCCCACAATGGGCCACTTGTACGCACTCTACAGTGTGATGGCTGTAGTGCCAGATCTGTAGCTTAGATCCTTTCCAACTGACTTGACTAATATAAATATAAACTAACAGGCATGTGCTCACAAGAACAAAAATGTATCACACGTCCCACACATTAAAAAACGTACATTCATTGAAAAGTATAAAATGGCAAAATATCGGAATGGTTTCGAACAGACGGAGGAGTTCGACAAGGAAGTGGACTTTCACCAGTGATGGACAACATTACGAGGAAAGTTCACCACGGGTCAACAACAAATGAAATGAAAGTCATAGCATATGCGGATGATGTGATGATATGGAAAGAAAATTACCAAAAACTGGAAGAACTAAATACCTGGCAGAGGACAGCTGAAGAAGCAGGCATGGAAATGAGTTTAACATAAAGTGAGGTAATGAACATCAGTTGAGAAAACAGAAAAATGATGGATGTTAGGTGTAATGGAAAAATTCTTAAAGAAGTAGATGCTTTTATATACCTAGGATGTAAGCTAATTGGGAAGAAATTTCGGAAAGGATAAGAAATTGCCAAAAATTTTATTATTGTGTATCAGACAATTAGAAATTACCTACCAAAGCAAAAATCATGATGTGTGTGTGTGTATATATATCAGTTCATTTTAGAATTGGCTTTATATCATGCCTACACACGTAGATCTTGTGGCAACGATGGGATAGGAAAGGCCTAGGAGTGGAAATGAAGCAGCCATGGCCATAATTATGGTACAGCCCCAGCATTTGCTGCCTGGCCGAGTCGGTAAAGGCGTGCTCGGATCGCCCAGAAGGATGCGGCTTCGAATCCCCGTCAGGAAGTTGTAAAATTTAAGAAACGAGATTTCCCCTTCCGGAGGTGCATATGGCCCTGAGGTTCACTCAGCCTACACCAAAAATGTGAAATGAGTACCAGGTTAATTCCTGGGGGCAAAGGTAGCCGAGCGTAGAGCTAACCACTCTACCCCATCACGTGTTGAGGTTAACAATGGTGGAAGCCTTTACCTTCCACTCCTCCAAGGGCCTTCATGGCCTGTACGGAGGTGACTTTGCTTTGCCCGCATTTGCCGGGTGTGAAAATGGGAATCCATGGAAAACCATCTTCAGGGCTGCCAACAGTGAGGTTCGAACCCAATATCTCCTGGATGCAAGCTCAAAGCTGCATGCTCCTAAACACAGGTCAACTAGCCTGGTAATCATATTATTTGCCAATATTGACCTTTAGATCAGAATGCTGAACTAGGACAAAAAATATCTGAGTAGATTACAAGAGACAGAGGTGCATTTTCTGAGAAGGATCTTGGGTAAAACAAGGAGGGACAAAATAAGAAATAAAACAATATGAAACATGCTAAAGATCAACCCCCTAAAAGAAACTACAGAAGAAACAGACTGAAATGGTTTGACTCCGTCAAAAGAATGGGACAAGAAGGATTACCAAGAAGAGATCCCGAATGGACAGAATTTAGAAGACCACGAACAAAATGGAGGGATCAGGTGGAGAATGACTTATATCGGAGAGGACTACAATGGGAGACAGTTACAAATGACACACTATGGGGAAAAAAGAAAACATGGAAGAGGCTCTGTGAAAGACCTGCATAAGCAGAAACATATCAAGAAGATAAAATGGTATAGTGGAAACGTAGTAAGAAGTTTGGTCTATGCTGATGTCTTTGTCTTAATCGTGTGCTGAATGCCTGCAATCTAATATCTTGAAGGGGAAGAGAGTTACAGTGAGTACGATATAAAACTTTGCATTCCCAATACTAATGTGATATCAGTAGGAAAGAAACCTAAAAGGATGAACTGCCAGGTAGGAATTACAAAACTGGAAATGGTGACTCGTTTCAAGTACTTAGGTTGTGTATTCTCCCAGGTTAGTACTCGAGGAAGTGAATTCATACCAAAGTGCAGCAATGTTAATGCTATGAGCTTGCAGTAGAGATCAACAGTATTTTTCAACTCGTTTGCATCATTTGACAAGCTGTGGTCACGTGCAATTTTTTTGGCGCATGAATCAAATGACAAGCTCACAATAACGTAGTGTCTCGCTTATCTTCGTGTATTAGATTTCATTTGCAATGGAAGTTCTCATAATACATTGTTGTTATTTGAGTCATCAGTCCATAGACTGGTTTGATGCAGCTCTCCATGCCACCCTATCCTGTGCTAATCTTTTCATTTCGACGTAACTATTGCATCCTACATCTGCTCTAATCTGCCTGTCATATTCATACCTTGGTCTACCCCTACCGTTCTTACCACCTACACTTCCTTCAAAAACCAACTGAACAAGTCCTGGGTGTCTTAAGATGTGTCCTATCATTCTATCTCTTCTTCTCGTCAAATGTAGCCAAATCGATCTCCTCTCACCAATTCGATTCAGTATCTCTTCATTCGTGATTCGATCTATCCATCTCACCTTCAGCATTCTTCTGTAACACCACATTTCAAAAGCTTCTATTCTCCTTCTTTCTGAGCTAGTTATCATCCATGTTTCACTTCCATACAATGCCACGCTCCACACGAAAGTCTTCAAAAACATCTTTCTAATTCCGATATCAATGTTTGAAGTGAGCAAATTTCTTTTCTTAAGAAAGCTCTTCCTTGCTTGTGCTAGTCTGCATTTTATGTCCTCCTTACTTCTGCCATTGTTAGTTATTTTACTACCCAAGTAACAATATTCATCTACTTCCTTTAAGACTTTGTTTCCTAATCTAATATTTCCTACATCACCTGCCTTCGTTCGACTGCACTTCATTACTTTTGTTTTGGACTTATTTATTTTCATCTTGTACTCCTTACCCAAGACTTCACCCATACCATTCAGCAACTTCGAGATCTTCTGCAGTCTCAGATAAAATAACAACATCATCGGCAAATCTCAAGGTTTTGACTTCCTCTCCTTGGACTGTGATTCCCTTTCCACATTTCTCTTTGATTTCCTTTACTGCCTGTTCTATGTAAACATTGAAAAGGAGAGGGGACAAACTGCAGCCTTGCCTCACTCCTTTCTGGATTGCTGCTTCTTTTTCAAAGCCCTCGATTCTTATCACTGCAGACTGAGTTTTATACAGATTGTAGATAATTCTTCGTTCTCGGTATCTGATCCCTATCATCTTCAGAATCATAAATAGCTTGGTCCAATGAACATTATCGAATGCCTTTTCTAGATCTACAAATGCCATGTACGTGGGCTTGTCCTTCTTGATTCGATCCTCTAAGATCAGACGTAAAGTCAGGATTGCTTCACGTGTTCCTACATTTCTTCTGAAGCCAAACTGATCTTCTCCCAACTCAGCTTCAACTTGTTTTTCCATTCTTCTGTAAGTAATACGTGTTAAAATTTTGCAGGCATGAGATACTAAACTAATGGTGCGGTAGTTTTCACACCTGTCAGCACCGGCTTTCTTGGGAATAGGTATAACAACATTCTGCCGAAAATCGGATGGGACTTCTCCTGTCTCATACATCTTGCACACTAAATGAAATAATCTTGCCATGCTGGTTTCTCCTAAGGCAGTCAGTAATTCGGAGGGAATATCATCAATTCCAGGTGCCTTGTTCCTATTTAGGTCACTCACAGCTCTGTCAAACTCTGACCTCAAAATTGGGTCTCCCATTTCATCAGCATCAACAGCCTCTTCATGTTCCAGAACGAAATTATCTACATCTTTACCTTCATACAACTGTTGGATATGCTCTTGCCATCTTTCTGCTTTGTCTTCTTTCCCTAGAAGTGGCTTTCCATCTGAACTCTTAATATTCATGCACCTAGATTTCCTTTCTCCAAAGGTTTCCTTGATTTTCCTGTATGCAGCATCTACCTTTCCCAGGACCATACAGCCTTCAACATCCTTGCACTTCTCCTTCAGCCATTCTTCCTTAGCTACCTTGCACTTTCTATCCACTTGATTCTTTAATCGCCTGTATTCTTTTCTGCCCTCTTCATTTCTAGCATTCTTGTATTTTCGTCGTTCATCAATCAGGTCTAGTATCTCCTGAGTCATCCACTGATTCTTAGTTGATCTTTTCTTCCTTCCTAACATTTCTTCAGCAGCCCTACTGACTTCATTTTTCATGACTCTCCACTCTTCCTCTATAGTGTTTCCTTCAGCCTTTTCATTTAGTCCTTGTGCAACATGTTCCTTGAAACAATCCCTCACACTCTTTTCTTTCAACTTGTCTAGATCCCATCTTTTTGCATTCTTTCCTTTCTTCAATTTCTTCAACTTCAGATGGCATTTCATGACCAACAAGTTGTGGTCAGAGTCCACGTCTGCTCCTGGGAAAGTTTTGCAATCCAACACCTGGTTTCTGAATCTCTGCCTAATCATAATGAAGTCTATTTGATACCTTCCAGTGTCACCAGGTCTCGTGCACGTATACAGCCGTCGTTTGTGGTGTTTGAACCAAGTATTGGCAAGGACTAAATTATGATTAGTGCAGAATTCAACCAGCTGACTTCCTCTTTCGTTCCTTTGTCCCAATCCAAATTCTCCTACTGTACTACCTTCTCTTCCTTGGCCTACCACTGCATTCCAGTCTCCCATCACAATTAGATTCTCATCACCTTTTACATATTGTATTAAATCTTCTATCTCCTCATATATTCTTTCAATTTCTTCATCATCCGCTGAACTAGTAGGCATATAGACCTGCACTATTGTGGTGGGCATTGGTTTGGTGTCTATCTTGACGACAATAATTCTTTCACTATGCTGGTCGTAGTAGCTTACCCGCTGCCCTATTTTCTTATTCATTATTAAACCAACTCCTGCATTTCCCCTGTTTGATTTCGTGTTGATAATTCGGTAGTCGCCTGACCAAAAATCCTGTTCTTCCTGCCAACGTACTTCACTTATACCAACTACATCTAACTTTAGCCTATCCATCTCCCTTTTCAGATTCTCTAACCTACCACAACGATTCAAACTTCTAACATTCCACGCTCCGACTCGCAGAATGTCAGTATCCATCTTCCTGATGATCGCCCCCTCTCGTGTAGTCCCCACCCGGAGATCCGAATGGGGGACCAGTTTACCTCCGGAATATTTTACCCGGGAGGAAGCCATCATCAGTACATCATTCATACAGAGAGAGCTGCATGTCCTCGGGACGTAGTTACGGCTGTAGTTTCCCGTTGCTTTCAGCCGTGTAGCAGTATCAACACAGCTAAGCTATGTTGAGTATTATTACAAGGCCGTATCAGTCAATCATCTAGACTGCCGCCCTTGCAACTACTGAAAGGCTGCTACCCCCCTTTCGATGAACCATTCGTTAGTCTGGTCTCTCGACAGATACCCATCCGATATGGTTGCACCTGCGGCTCGGCTATCTGCATCATTGGGACACGCAAGCCTCCCCACCGCGGTAAGGTCACATGGTTCGCAGAGGAGGTCATAATACATACTGTAAGGAAGTACGAGGCATGTACAGCTGGTAAACAATGCTATCTGTATTTCTGTGCGATACTGGGATTGTTGAATAACAGTTTATTTTCACCAGTGTTCATTATGCATTAGAACTGGAATTGAAATAACGATGAGTTTGAATGCGCTTGTAGGCAGTGAGACAGTGTTTTAGATAGTGAGTATGAAAAAAATGATGTTTTGATTAATGAATCGAAGTTAAAAGGTAGTGACAACTGTAAAATTTACTTGAGAATGAAGAGCATTGAAGAAAGTGACAGTAAAAGTACCATGCCAGGTCTTTCCAAACGCGTGCAGCCTATGACACAAAAGAACTGTAGTGAATTAAAATTGGAGAATACAGACATTAATCCTGATATACAGTATATACAGGGTTATTCACCTAAGATGTTACAAGCAAATAACTTCTAATCCATTAAAGATATTCGTATTCTGCTTTCATATTCGTAAATAATATGCAGGAGCTTGTAAAATAATGTGCTACGTGTTCTCATGGGGTGATTAATAACCAAGATATTGATACTAACTCCATATTTTTAATAGAATGGCACAAATGCATACAGCTGGTCTAAAAGTTCAACTGCCTTCAAGTTCAAATATGTAAGTATTTTCAAAATCGGACAGTTAGTTTTCAGATATCAATAAGAACAGAATGCGCTGTTTTGCATTCTGCACCAGACAGTGTGAAGTCGAACAAGGACATGTTTTCGAAACAGACTTTCAACCTATTAGGCCGTGTTACGTACACTCAGTATGTGTTGAAGAGATGGCCAACCGGAGGTTGTGGGTTCGGATCCCACTGGTGTCCGGTTGGCCAATTTTGTTCTGTACCAAACATCTCTTCAACACGTACTGAGTCTACGTAGCACGACCTAATAGGTTGAAAGTCTGTTTCGATTACAATACGGTCATGAAAATTCAATATTCAAGGACATGTTGACGCGCAAGCAGGTTCTTGGGCGTCATTCCAGCCACAGATTAGATACGAAGAATGTAACCATACTGTACACATGTGATGGGTTTGCAAAGTGTGTATGACAAGCAAACTCATGACAGGACAGGGAGGTGTAATGTTTTTAAAACACATAAAATAATTACTTTGACTTCAAAGGAACATAACAAAAGCTATAATTGTCACTGGTTTGAGTGTATAGTAAATACTACTGTACAAATTGAAAAATAAACATAATACAGGACACCAGAAGAGCTCCTTCTAGAAAAGAAAATGAATAATGTCCAAATAATCACCCTTCCCCATTGTGTGTTTGCCAGTCATTCAATAACTTTACACACCCAGGATATGTTATGGTACATCACATTATGTGTACAATAGTTTACAGTACATGCCTGCTATCCATTCTGCAGCTGGAATCAATGCCAGGAAACAGCTTGCATGCTAATATGTCCTTGGCCGATCGTGCGCTGTCTGATCCGGCACACAAAAGCCCAAATGCATTCTTATTGATATCTAAAAAAGTAACTGTCTGATTTTTAAAATACTTAGATATTTGAACTTGTACGCAGTTGAACTTTTATGTCAGCTGTATACATTTCTGCCATTCAATTTAAGAATATGGAGTTAGTATCAATATCTCGATAATTAATCACCCCATGAGAATAACTAGCACGTTATTTTACAATACCCTGGGTACCATTTACGAATATGAAAACAGAATGCTGATATCCTTAATGGTTTAGAAGTTATTTGTATGTAACATCTTAGGGGAATTATCCTGTATATGCACTTAAGTCAATAAGTATCTGCAATTTTGCTCTAATTGTCTTCAGGTTGGTTCTATGGCGTTGCGTGCTCACCACCCGCTAGATGGCACCATTGTCTTCGTCTGCGGTAGGTTTCAGCATTATCAGGTCAGTAAAGTTGCACTGTTGCGATGTAAAGATGGCTGTGCCACTCTCCGTTTGCACCAAGGAAGACCCGTGTTCCATAATCTGGATTTTGTGGTCTGAGGGTGTGCCAAGAGCGGAAATTCATAGAAGACTTTCAGCAAAATATGACGATGTTTTGCCACAGCAAAGTGTTTACCAGTGGACTGAACAGTTCAATAGGGGTTGCACAAGCATGAGGGATGAGGAAAGATGCGGGCGTCCAACTGCAGCCGTAACTGTGCCAATATTGAACAAGTGGACAATGTGCATTGAAAAGCAGGTTGACAATGTTGAAATGATATTTAAAAAATGTGTATACTCTTCTTGTGATAAATTATAAAAATTGGTTGCAGATACTTATTGACTTGCCCTCGTATATCCATTTCGTGGATACAGCACTGTTACAGATATCCTTAAGAGCCTGCCCGCTGTCCAAACTTGCGATGTTCTTCGAGTACACGGATCTGCTCTTTTTGAAATTCTTTTTAATGAAACATTTATACTGACGCCAGCAGTTATTCAAGAAATGAAGAATGGGGAATTCATAACTTTCAATTACATGAATGCAAAATTTGAGTGAATTATTTTCATTACTCAGTCATTTATGCATGCTCTTTGTGACAGGTATGCTCAAACTACTGATGAGCAGATTAAGTCTGATTACATAGTCAACCATGTGGCCATTTATTAAGATTTGAAAGGGTTGAGAAAGAAGCAACTTCTCGGACAAAACTATCTTGGTATCAAAAGACTGAAACAATGGCAGGAAGATACTCAGAATGAGGAAGTAAAGACTAAATTAGGCATAAACTCGATGAAGCTGTATGTATAAAGCAGCTTTCATGGTGGAACAAATGAGGCAAATGAAGGAGGTTAGTTAACTTGGAGAATAAAATAATGGGATTGGCCATGCAGGGTAACAGAAGTAGAGGGAAACCAGAGCATCAATGGACAGACTCTTTTTTAAACGTTTTAAGGCTAAGAGGTATGCAACTAAATGAGGCCATAGAGCCACAGGATTGCACAGGGGCTTAGTTAAGTTAGAGGCTTGAAGACTAAACACTAAAACGCACAACAGTCTTTAAGAAAAATGTATGTTTCGAGTTTTTATTAAGAACTCTTTATTACTAAGGAACAGATTAAGTCTCATTTAATTCATTACATAATTACAGTTTGTATCATTTAAAAAATTAAAACTCTTCCCAGTCTTAATTTGTTTCTGTCCATTTGTCACGGTGATCTCTCTCATTTTGTGATTGCTTAATCTTATTCAATTCGTTCTCTCTCCTTCGAATTTTCATTTCGTAGACTTTCGATTGCTGTAGTAAAACTAATCTTTGTAATTCTAGGAGCGACAGGTGTTCTGTTTCTTCAGTTTCATTCAATCCTACTATGTCCGTACATTTCCTTACTTTTTTGGGAGGTATTCCTGTCCCATTTTTTTCCACTCTGTCTTTATTTTGGCTACTAGTTCTGTGTACAGATTTTGTTTCCAATTCTGGTGAGCTGTCTTCACCTCTTTTGATTCCGGCCGATAAACTACCAGGAATTTTCTTGAAGACTGGATTAGCTGCCTTATCTAGGATACCCAACAAATCTTTTTCCCAATCCATTAACTTAATAACAGTGTTCCCTATGGCTTTTAAATCTGTTTTCTTCTTCAAGCATGACTTCATGTTATTTAGCAATTTCTTGAGGTCGCCAACTGATACTTTCTTTCCGACTGCATTTGAAAATTCTTCAGTCAACATAGTCCATGCTCTTCTTTTTGAAGAAACAACTGAAGCTGTCTGAGATTTTTCAAGTACAACCGTATGTTTGCTAACAAGTCTCACTAATAATGCCCTATCTAAATGTTTTTTACTTCCATTTTCAACATCAAACTCTTCTTCGTCTGATGCCATTGGGACTGATACGTGCTGCACTGATCTTGGTGGGAAATTACTCACACTCTGTCTGTAAGAAGATAATATGCAGATCATGAATCCCATAAAGCAAAGGAAACAGCAAGAGGTTAGACCACTCAAGGAATAAGAATAAAGTAAAAGAAACAAAAGGCTTACAAAGATGGTCTTCGTTAGAAGACATGGCACACACTGTGTGGCCTCCAGAAAGGCCTGGTACAAATCTTTCTAGCTGACTGCCGTAAGCAAACTACATGCCTGGGTGAGGAATGAAGATGATGCTAATGAGGAAAAGAGAGGGTGAAACCTGGTGTCTGCACATAGCCTATTGTTCTCGAACAACACCAAGGGTGTCGTAGGACAGGTATCCTAATTATGATAAAACCTTCAATACTCGTATTTTGAAGGTTTACATTTAGCCGAAAGTAGTACGTTATTATATTTATGCTTCGTGTCCATGGACGTATAACGTGCATATGCTTATCCTGGTTAACATAGCAACGGACGTACGGACACACAGACTTCCAATATGGCGTCAAGGAACAGCACCATTAGATCTCTGATGTGAAACATGTATAAATTCTATGTAGATTGTTTTAGAGAGCGATTGTTCGTTTTGTATTCCGAGAGGCACTGAATGTTTTCTTCTTCTGACAGGATAAGTTTCGTAGTGATAATAAAGTAGTTTTAGAAATACGTAAAAGTGTTCTCGTGTGATATTTTTATTGCGTAAAATAGAAACTCGCATATAGAGAACGATAAGGGGTCTACTCGAGGCTTATCGTCCCAATCCAATGGATGAATCACCATCAACAGCCGCATATGCCTTACTCCGCACAAACACATGGGAAAGGTTGGAATTAATCCCAGGCTTTTGGCACATCATCCAATGGTTAGAAATTGTATAACACCACCTCTTCTACCCTGTCGGCCAACTTTCACATGGTCAAAACTTTTTTTTACCAAGAGGACTCAAACCAGATAATCCTGATGTCAGACCATTAAGACTTGAGGCCATAGTGATGATGATGATAATAATAATAATAATAATAATAATAATAATAATAATAATAATAATAATAATAATAATAATAATAATAATCCCCACTAACTACTTTTTCATGGTTTTCTGAGATGCCGAAGTGCTGGAATTCAGTCCCGCAGGAGTTTTTTACGTGCGAGTAAATCTACCGACACGAGGCTGATGTATTTGAGCCCCTTCAAATACCACCGGACTGAGTCAGGATCGAACCTGCCAAGTTGGGGTCAGAAGGCCTCAACTGTCTGAGCCATTCAGCCTGGGAAAGCCATAGAAATCATGGCCACCAGGTGGGCAGTAATGTTAGATGTTTACCTGTATCTAACGGATGGTTCAAGGTCCACTCAGCCTATGCGAGAACTGAGGAACTGATGATTATTGAACAGAACAGAAAGTCTTCTGTTCAAGAGGTTAGGAAAACTAGGTTTTAAAAATTATTATTCACAGGTTTTCATTTTTAAAGAAAATATGTTTTAGGATGTTCAGCTTTGTGGTCATTCTTGCAACTCGTACAGCATACATAACACAATCTTCCACCATACTAACACACAGTTCCCTCAGATGCTATCCACCTTCACCAAAAATTACTATGCATCTATTTGAAGACCTCTAGAGTTTGATATGGCAAAGCACTATCACTTAACACTTCTCTTAGGTCCGCATGAGAATGACTAGCATTTCTTCCAAGGAGGACAGAAATTTTCACGTATGACTGCTGTTCAGCTTTACTTACGATGTGCATTCAAGTTCTAAGGCCTCCGATTTTTTTTCTCCAGACTGGAAAGAAACAGAAACATGTGCATTCTTTTAAAATGAGCCCGCGTTCGTTGTCAAAACGTCACAGAGATGGCAGCACTATACGACAGATGGAATTTTAGCGCCAGCCGCAAGAATGAGAACTGTTTTAGATACTTAAAATGGCAATGTTTTTCTTACTTGAACAGCGTGCAATCATTCGTTTTTTGAATTTGCGTGGTGTAACACCAATTGAAATTCATCGACAGTTGAAGGAGACGTGTGGTGATGGAGTTATGGATGTGTCGAAGGTGCGTTCGTGGGTGCGACAGTTTAATGAAGGCAGAACATCGTGTGACAACAAGCCGAAACAACCTCGGGCTCGCACAAACCGGTCTGACGACATGAACGAGAAAGTGGAGAGAATTGTTTTGGTGGATCGCTGAATGACTGCTGAACAGATCGCCTCCAGTGTTGGCATTTCCGTGGGTTCTGTGCACACAATCCTGCATGACGACCTGAAAATGCGAAAAGTGTCATCCAGGTGGGTGCCACGAATGCTGACGGACGTTACGCAAACGTTTCTTCGTGAAAACAACTTTGAAGTGATTCCTCATGCACCCTACTCACCTGACCTGGCTCCTAGTGACTTTTGGCTTTTTCCAACAATGAAAGACACTCTCCGTGGCCGCACATTGACCAGCCGTGCTGCTATTGCCTCAGCGATTTTCCAGTGGTCAAAACAGACTCCTAAAGAAGCCTTCGCCACTACCATGGAATCGTGGCGTCGACGTTGTGAAAAATGTGTACGTCTGCAGGGCGATTATGTCGAAAAGTAACGCCAGTTTCATCGTTTTCGGGTGAGTAGTTAGTTAGAAAAAAAAATCGGAGGCCTTAGAACTTGAATGCACCTCGTATATCCATCTCGGAGCACAGCTAGTAACAAACCAACATTTTTGTGCATTGTTAACTAGCCACCAGTGTCCACAGATGCCATCAGTTAGTGGCACTGGATAGAGTTTGACAAATATTTTCAAACATATATCCTACACTTAATGTGTTCTCAAATGTTCGTAACATACTTTTATTTAATGAAAATCCTAACAGTTTGGGCCCTATTTTTCATGAGTATGTTAGTGTTATAGTTTGTGATCATTTAATCAACTACTGGTCCTTGACAAAAAATTAGGAAAATAAATTATTGAAAATGTGATGAATGAATTTGAAGAACTTTTTGCAGCAGGTATTTTCTAAACGGAAGGTATAATGGCTTTGAGAGTTCCACATTGCAATTATTTAAGTGGCATTCAAAATCAAATCCTCTCCTTCTAAACATAGCATAGTTGAACAATAAATGGTCAACTGTTTGAGAAGACCCAACACAATCATACAGATAAAATACAAAATGTTCATAAGATACAACACAGTTGCCATGACTTATCTGATACAGACTAGAGTAATATACAGTATTCACTTAAAAAGTAGTGTTTCTGTGTATAAAAGGTATGTTACAGTTATTTACTTAAGTATTCTCCAAACTCATGGCTCGTTCCCTCGGTAAAAATGTAATGGTTGCTCTTACCCTACTATACTGATTGAGAGTATCAAGAACAGATGTACTGAAAAGTAGAACTCGTACAATCATTTCACTCTACATTGCCATTAAGAATCGATTTAGTATTGCCAGGAAATTTTTAAAAACAAACCTAAAAAATTACCTATCAAGAAAATTATTATATTGATTATGATTGTTTAAAGGGGCAAAACATCTAGGTCACCAGCCCCTGTCAAGAAAAGACAAAATGGTTTCATACTCACTCGCACCATTCACTTGGTTCCAGTACTTCATCTTTGATTTCAATATCAGCCACTGGAATCTGAAAAGTTGAAACTAATAAAAGAATCCATTTATATATTCATACTCATACTGTAAATGTTTCCCAATTTAAAGTTATTGAAATTTCACAGATTTGTGAACCAGAAAAGAATTTGACTACAGCCTTTGTCAGATAGAAAAAGCAGAGAAAAACCCCCTGTATTTTCTTCTGACATGCAACACTACAGTAAATCAAAGGGGGGTGTCTTCTGTGATAGTAAAAACTACTACAAGAGTGAAAAAATATATTGCAGTTATGTTGGCTGTGACTCTCAATGGTAACAAGTTGCCACATTATACAATTCTTAAAACAGAAGACAGTGCCAAAAGATAATCTCCCATATGGTATCATAGTTAAGATCCAAGGAAAAGGATGAATGTCATCTGAATGAATGTCATCTGAATGAATGTAGTGGCTCCAAATTGTGAGAAACTGCCTGCCAGGAGCTTTGCAGAAATGAATAGGTCTAGCACTGTTCCTGTCATTATTCTAGGAATATAAACAAGTACTGTGCAAACACTACATTTTCAATTAATAAACACTTCAAGGACTGTCTTCGGAACCTTTACAATGAGTGGATGATGGCAGTAACACACAATTTAACAAAACCATGAAAAATACAGCAACCTTCTATTGAAGTGACCTTGTCACGGATTGTGCATGCATGGACTCTTACTGATGGAACAAGTGTAGTAAATTGCTTCAAGAAGACTGGAATTTCTGATGTGTTTGACGAGTCAGAGGATCATGTTCCATGGGTCAACGGCGAGGATGGTGCAAAATGAAGACAACAGTAGTGATGACATGCATTAGAGAACAACAGGGACAGTAGTTCCAGTTCCAGCAATCTGAGGTATGTATGCTCTATTTAATAACAAATATGAAATAGAATTACCACTGTAGCAATACCAATAAAAGATAATGTTGTGTTACGGGAAATACCAGTAAAGCACAATAGTAACAGATGACCTTAAAGGGATAGTACTGCAGAAAGAGATACAATTATCATATAACAGGCAGTAGGCTTTCTTTACAAAGAGTAGTACAACATTTGTCATCTCATGTAAGCTATTCATTTCTTCACTGCTCAAGGTAAACAAACAGCAGTTTTAATCATTTTATTTACTGGAGTAGTTATTAACATACACTATGCCAAATATCTGTGCCTCATGGAATGATATTTATAAGGATGATCATGTCCTTTTTCAGACATCAGCCATCACATTGTGACATAGGAAATAGAGAAGTTTAGAACAGCACCGGAACATGCACTAATTAATCACTATTTAGGTTGTACATGTTTTGATGTTATTATAGTAGTAGTTTGTTGCCAAATATAATATGAAAAAAATAACAGATAAATTTTCCTAACCCACAGATTAATGAATGAGAAAGTAACATTTGTTTTTGTGGTCATTTCTGAGACACGCACTTCGATGTTGCAAAAATGAATATGTTGGAATATCCCACTCATCAATAACTCATCCAACAAATGAACTTGTAATGCTTTCAAGTTCATAGTACAGCCAAACTATACTCAAATTTATCAGCTCACTGACGGGCCGATGTGATGTTAAATCAAACCATTTTCACTGGCACAAGGAACATATTAATCCAGATGAAAATTAATATTTCCTACTTTTGGTATGGTTTCCAGATACATTAATCTTAGTTTTCTTAAGTTAATTTCTAGTGAAACTGGTTTCAAGTAAGTAATAATCTCACCTCAGGTTTCACATCTGCCAGTAACATATCTTCATTCATTTCTGTTTTAATATCAACCTCTTCCACTGTAGACATAATGCTTGGACCACCTACCTGAAGATAATATAAGGAACAATTAAACAAAATAGATTATTCAAAAGAGAGGAAGTTTACGTACCAAAAATTCTTTTTCTATAAATAAATAAAATAAAGTAAAATAAGATTATCCGCAACTAGAATAGCAATAAGACAGTGATAGAGTAAACCTGTCTCAGCCAGAAATGGAAAGGACATTTGCAATTTAGAAAGTTTTCCAGTTCACAAGTCACCTGTTTTAGAAAGGTTTTAGGCAATAAAACACCAAAAGTAATGGGCGCTGAAACATTAACACGTACTAAATATGATATACATTCAGACCATTTTGTGTGTGTTTGAAGATGTGCCTTTTAGAAGCTATGATTACCCAACTGCGGTGATTGTTTTCTGTACGAAAAAAAGATGTCATGATTGCACCATCATAAGCAAATATTTGTGTACTTTATGAAGTAATCACGTATGAAATGCCTTGCAAAAACAAATACATTTTTTAAGAAATCGTGCAAGGAAATTTGAGAATGTACTGGGTGCTATATATTCTTCAAAAGTAAATGGCAAGTGAGGAATGAGATGGGTGGAAATGTAGTAAGCAGTTTTGCCTCCACTGATGACAGTCTTAATGGCAGGCTGTGCTGAAAGCCCGCAAGCAAATATCTTGGAGCTGAGAAGAAGTGCAGTCAGGGGTGTAGCAAAGGGGTGGGGTGGGGTGGGGAGAGCATGCTGTTAGATATTTCCCACCATTTCATAACACTCATGTCGGAGCAACAGGTGCACCCCTCCACTGCGCAACACATAATTATAAAATTTCTTGTTTGTGAAGAAGTTACAGTGGCAGAAATTTGCCAGAGATTGACTGCACAGTTCAGTGATCAAACATTGTCAAGAACGTCCGGTGTTTGCCTGGCATAAAAAGTTCACGGAAGGACGAGAACATGTGGAAAATCATCAACACGATCGCCGTACTCGAACCAGCATTACAGAGGAAAACATTAATGCGGTTAAAGGCATTATTGATGACCATCGATGGGCATGAGCAACGCACAATCAATGCTGCTTACTACTGCAAGTCATTGAACAAGGCGAGGGTTGCATATCGCCGCAAAAGACGAGACCAACTGATTTGACAGGTCATCCCCCCTCCACGACAATGCATGGCCCCACACTGCAGCCTTAACTGTCTCCAAGCTACAGGAAATGCACTGGTCTACATTTGATCATCCTCCTTACAGGCCAGACTTATCGCCCTGCAATTTCCATCTGTTCAGACCGCTTAAAGAAACTCTAGGAGGGCAACAATTTGCAGGTGACGAGAGTGTGGAAGACTTTGTTGCACAACTGGCTTGTGATACGACCCTGTTCTTTTTACGATGAGGGCATCAAAAAGCTGCCCATATGCTAGGACTAAGGCATTTCCAAAGCAGAAAACTATGTGGAAAATAAATTGTAACTGCCTTGTGTTTTTCAATAAATAAATTTAAATACAAAATAAAATCCTGTTTATATTTGATCCCCGCTCGTATTTTCTAAGAAGTCTCAAAATTTGGATTTTAGACTGTAAACTAAAAATACCATTAGCTGTAAAACTGTTGACCATAATCATATTGTTCTTGTTGTGTATTTTAATGCAAGATTTTGTAACGTACCGGAACTGCAGTCTGAATATTAACATAATTCACTTGTATGTGCGCACCAAACACACACAAGACCCTTCATTATGTCAGCAGAGTAGAAAACTAAGAGGACTGAATATCAAGTCAGGAATACAAGACAAACAGATAGGCCATTTCAATAATTTAGGATGAATATCACAAGCCAGTTGTGCAACAAAGTCTTCCACACTCTCGTCACCTGCAAATCATTGCCCTCCTAGAATTTCTTTAAGCGGTCTGAACAGATGGATATTGCAGGGCGATAAGTCTGGTAGCAGACTAAAAGAAATTTAATCAAGATTTATCAAAGCTTATACAGTGAACTCATACCAGGTGTATGCATAAGTTTTTACTGGTTTTTGTGGTAAAGAAAACACATAAATTTCAAGGGAAATCCATTTTTTATTTATTTAAAATATTGGCCATTGGCTTCTACACACTTTGCCCATCTTTCAGATAAGTTATGAATACCATGCCAGAAAAACTGCTTGTCTTTTGCGGCAAACTATTCATTGAGCCACTTTCCAACTTCCTTGAAATTGCTCAAATGGTGCTGCTCTGCGAGTGTGTGCCCCATAGATGCGAAGAGGTGACAGATGACACCAGGTCACAGCAGTATGACGGGTGTGGAAGGATTTGACATCCAAGCTAATTCATGTTGCCTTTCACAGGTTTTGCTGTGTGAGACTGTGCATTGTCATGGAAAAAAATCCCTTTGCCATGTCTTATGGCCCATTCCAGTCGTCTTTCAATCAATGCCTGATTTAAATTATTTGTTGGCAATAGCATTGTGCATTAATGGTTTCACTGGGCTTCAAGAGTTTATAATGCACTTTGCACTTTTGTGGTCTACCAGAGCACCCACTGTCTTTCACATTGAAACCACCATGTTTAAATCGTCAAAACCATTTCTCGCATGTTCTAATCGATTGAATGTGTTCACCATATGTTTCTACCAGCAAACAATGACTTTCCACAACCTTTTTCTTTTGATTAAATAAGAAAAGCAATGTGTGTGGAAAATGTTCCTTTTTAAGACACAAATGTTGACATGATCACTGAACGATACAACATAGACACTAGTGTTTGGCGGATTCAACTTGTGTGTGTTGGTAGATTAATGTCAGACAAACAAACTGACATGTTAAATTCATACACTGTGTACTATTCATTGGCATCATCTCTTAGTGAAACTGGAAGACTTATTCATACACCTGGTAGTTGCCATCAACAGTATTCTGTGAGAAAGAGGTGAACTAGGCAAAACCATCTTTATGTAGGTCTTATTTTCAGACAGATTTTACTGTATGGAATGAAAGCTGGCTGGACTAAATAGTATCCAATTCATAAGCTGAAAGTAATGAACAGTTGGGAACAATGGCAGGAAGGAAATTAGAATAAAGAGATAACAGCTAAGTTAGGAATAAACTCGATAGCTGAAGCTGTATGTATACATTGGCTTTGGTGTGGTCATATGAAGCAAATGGAGGATAGGTTACCTAAGAGAATAATAGACCTGACCATGGAGGGTAAGAGTAGTAGAGGAAGACCAAGATGACGATGGGTAGATTCAATTCTTAATTCATGATAAGAGATGTGGTATTAAGTATTCGTGACTGGGAGGGGGGAAATGTCTGTTCTTTGTTTTCATTGGTCATATAAATAATAATAATAATCGTATGGTCTCAGCTACCGTTTGCAGACATTTCGATTTGACGCCATCTGGCTGTCTGCTCGTCAATTTCGACGTTCCGGTTTACTCTGTCTGCCATCTAGCGGACCTAGAGTAAACCGGATCTCTCTTGGGCGTCTATGGCTGAGATTTAATTAATTTTGTCGGGTAAATACCAAATGTGTCACCAGAGATCTTTTACATGCCGACATCGTACGACATGGAGTGTCGAATGGACTTTTTTCCGCCCTTCAAAAATCCGACTACCTCTGCCGGGTTTGAACCCGCTATCTTGGGATCCGGAGGCCGACACTCTACCACGGACCCACGGTAGAGTGTCGGCCTCCGGATCCCAAGATAGCGGGTTCAAACCCGGCAGAGGTAGTCGGATTTTTGAAGGGCAGAAAAAAGTCCATTCGACACTCCATGTCGTACGATGTCGGCATGTAAAAGATCTCTGGTGACACATTTGGTGTTTACCCGACAAAATTAATTAAATCTCAGCCATAGACGCCCAAGAGAGTTTCGGTTTACTCGGTCTGCCATCTAGTGGGGGCCTAGAGTAAAACGGAACGTCGAAATTGACGAGCAGACAGCCAGATGGCGTCAAATTGAAATGTCTGCACACGGTAGCTGAGGCCATACGATTATTATTATTATTATTATTATTATTATTATTATTATTGGTCATATGTAGTAAAATATGTTTGATATTTACCAAAATGAATAATACTGATTGCATGCGAGTGGTTGAATCTATTACAGAACTATTAAAATAGTTTTACTTGAATCCACCTTGTCAATACACCTTATAATGAAAGAAAACAATTTATTTTACCATACATGTTTCCGGAAGTCATCCATTCCCTTCATCAGTCAGATAAGTCAATACAGATCAAACAACCGTATTAACCTATCATGGTTAAGTTTATCAACAGTGCAATGGTTGACGTGGACGGATGTTCTCCCCTCTGTTGGTGGTTATACTTGACTGGGGAGGGGATTCTGTTCACGGTTTTTGTTTGGTCATGTGTGGTAAAAATAAGTTTGGTATGTTTGAAAAATAACAATACTGCTGCACATGATTGCAATGATTATGATGGAGGGATATTCTCTCCCCCGGTAAGTAGTCATCCGTGACTGGGATGGGGGGGGGGGGGGAGGATTGTGATGATTGCAGTGGACTGGTGCTTTCTCCCACGAGTGGTGGTCATTTGTGACTGGGGGGGGGAATTTCTGTTCATTATCTTCAATCATTCATATGTAGTATAATTAAGGTTGTATAATATACTAACATTATTGTAATATTTAAGGAATTGGAATATCTTCTTGGGTTTTTTGCAGTAAGCTACGTCCAAATCTAACTCCACGTAATGATTTAGATTACAACAAACAAATACGCTCTCCCCAGTTGGTGGTCATCTATGATTGGGAGAGAAGTGTATTCATTCATTCAAGTGAGACCACAGAGCTAGTTCCAAATAGAGGATAGCAGAGGTAAAGGTTAACTCATAGAGGCTTGCAGACTGAATGTTCAAAGACATAACAGTCTATAAATAATTGGGGGGAGGTCCAATATCCAAATTTTTGGCTGAGTAAGTAACACTGGCAGAGCAGCTATGTCAGGGAAGTGTGACATCAGCTTCAAATCACTTCTGTTAGGAATTTGAATGAATCACACTTATTCTCTCTTCCTCTCTATCCCTTCTTTCTCAAAGGAACTGAATGCAGATTCGCATATTTAAACAGATTAGTAACGACAATTAGACAAAGCTTACTAACGACACCCCATGAGAAGAAATGGAAAGAGATGGTAAGGTAACCACTCAACGACTGATCCTTGAACCAGCATTCATTTGTTCCTTTCCATTATTTATATTAACGAACTGGGCTCCTTTTCTCCTTCTGTATTTGTCCTATATTCATAGTCTTCTACAACTTGCATTAATCTTTACCTTTTTGCCTCTTCCCTTTCCTATCTTTGCCCAGCTTTTTCTTTTCTTATCTGATGCTTTCCACACAAAGACTGAGGATCTGTCAAGATGGTCCCTCAACATACGAAAAAGAGCTTGTTGTGATCTAGGAAGAAATAGAGAACTGGGATTGATGAGGACAGAGCCCATCTATCTGAAAAGAATGGAATTAAGCCCCCATCTAGAAGCAAGGATAGGAATTGTGCCAGCTGGCAAAGACTGTCACACTCCGTCTGGGGCAATGATTAATGACAAAGTCAAAATGAAATCATACTGGCAATTGTTCGTGGAATGAAAAGTGATAGAGAAAACCGGAGTACCCAGAGAAAAACCTGTCCTGCCTCTGTCAAGCACAAATTTCACATGGACTGACCACCAACCCAGCGGTGAAAGGCCAGTGCACTGCCGCCTGAGACACTGAGGCCCTTGGATATTGGCCTTATCCTTTTGAATTTTTCCTATTTATTCTCATCCATCTTCCAATACAGACCCGTATTTGTCCTATTTTGTGTTCCTATTTGTGTTCCACACTTCCTAATATATATGACTTCAACCAATCATTTAAAGTAGTTTATTCTTGACCCAAGACTGAGAACAAGTAATTAACGCCTTCTGCATGAAGTTATTCCCACAGTTTCATGAAACGAAAATGATGCTTTTGATAGTATCTTCTTTTTTCAAAATGGTTTAACATCATACTAACTTGGCTGTTTGTCGATGACAGGATAAAAAAGGCCTAGGACTGAAAAGGAAGTGACTGTCACCTTGATTAAAGTGCAACTCCAGCATTTGCCTCGTACAAAAATAAGCAATCATGGAAAACTATTTTCAGGGTGCCGATGGTGGGGTTCCAACCCACAAAATCCTGAATGCAAGCTTACAGCTTCACACCCTGAACTGCACTGCCAATCTGCTGCATCACTGCACACAAGTCACAAGTAGGAAAGTGAAATGAAATTTTGATGGGCGGGAGTTACAAGAAGAGGGTTTTTTTACAAGTTACTTAACATTGCACCGACACAGATAGGTCTTATGGCGACAATGGGACAGGAAAGAAGTGGCCATGGCCTTAATTAAGGTACAGCCCCAGCATTTGCCTGGTGTGAAAACGGGAAAACCATCTTCAGGGCAGCCGACAGTGGAGTTCGAACCCACTGTCTTCCGAATGCAAGCTCACAGCTGTGCAACCCTAACCACATGGCCAACTCGCTTGGTAAGAGACAGAGTGAAAAATGAAAAGTTGAGAGAAGTACTGACAGACAAACTCTCACAAGAGTTGATGCAGAAATATTAACTAAGATAACATGAATATATCATATGAATGGAGGATTTAAGGATGAAATGGAAGTGGGTAGTAAGAGGCTGAGGGAAAGACCGAGAAACAGATGGATTAAGCTAGAAAAGGAAAATGGAAGCCTCCCTAGGTTTCAAAACCTATCCTTTCACTGACCTTCATGCCTAATCCTGCATCAGTTTGCTTCCCAAGCCATGCGGCTATAAAACTGACTCGGTAGTACCAATTTCAAGGTCTTATCCCCCTATTTTCAGAGTACCTTTCCCTTCTCATAATGCATATTGCCCCTACACTTAACGCATTGCAGATTGAGCAGGTGAAGTTAGATCTTACACTGTGGACTGAGCATTTTCGTCCATTTTCACATTTTTATACAAAAATAACAGATAATCTTACTTAGAGTCACAAACCTATTTTGGATTCAGCAATGTGTGAGCTATGCATGCATACCTTGCTTTTCAAAATACATACACTGACTGACAGAGCAAATGCAACACCAAGAAGGAGTGGTCAGAACTTTATGCCAATTGCAGGGTAGACTGACGTCACTGAGGTATGCTCATGATGTGAAATGCGCCGCTGTGCTGCGCACGTAGCGAACGATAAATGGGACACGGCGTTGGCGAATGGCCCACTTCGTACCGTGATTTCTCAGCCGACAGTCATTGTAGAACGTGTTGTCGTGTGCCACAGGACACGTGTATAGCTAAGAATGCCAGGCCGCCGTCAACGGAGGCATTTCCAGCAGACAGACGACTTTACGACGGGTATGGTGATCGGGCTGAGAAGGGCAGGTTGGTCGCTTCGTCAAATCGCAGCCGATACCCATAGGGATGTGTCCACGGTGCAGCGCCTGTGGCGAAGATGGTTGGCGCAGGGACATGTGGCACGTGCGAGGGGTCCAGGCGCAGCCCGAGTGACGTCAGCACGCAAGGATCGGCGCATCCGCCGCCAAGCGGTGGCAGCCCCGCACGCCACGTCAACCGCCATTCTTCAGCATGTGCAAGACACCCTGGCTGTTCCAATATCGACCAGAACAATTTCCCGTCGATTGGTTGAAGGAAGCCTGCACTCCCGGCGTCCGCTCAGAAGACTACCATTGACTCCACAGCATAGACGTGCATGCCTGGCATGGTGCCGGGCTAGAGCGACTTGGATGAGGGAATGGCGGAACGTCGTGTTCTCCGATGAGTCACGCTTCTGTTCTGACAGTGATAGTCACCGCAGACGAGTGTGGCGTCGGCGTGGAGAAAGGTCAAATCCGGCAGTAACTGTGGAGCGCCCTACCGCTAGACAACACGGCATCATGGTTTGGGGCGCTATTGCGTATGATTCCACGTCACCTCTAGTGCGTATTCAAGGCACGTTAAATGCCCACCGCTACGTGCACCATGTGCTGCGGCCGGTGGCACTCCCGTACCTTCAGGGGCTGCCCAATGCTCTGTTTCAGCAGGATAATGCCCGCCCACACACTGCTCGCATCTCCCAACAGGCTCCACGAGGTGTACAGATGCTTCCGTGGCCAGCGTACTCTCCGGATCTCTCACCAATCGAACACGTGTGGGATCTCATTGGACGCCGTTTGCAAACTCTGCCCCAGCCTCGTACGGACGACCAACTGTGGCAAATGGTTGCCAGAGAATGGAGAACCATCCCTCAGGACACCATCTGCACTCTTATTGACTCTGTACCTCGACGTGTTTCTGCGTGCATCGCCGCTCGCGGTGGTCCTACATCCTACTGAGTCGATGCCGTGCGCATTGTGTAACCTGCATATCGGTTTGAAATAAACATCAATTATTCGTCCGTGCCGTCTCTGTTTTTTCCCCAACTTTCATCCCTTTCGAACCACTCCTTCTTGGTGTTGCATTTGCTCTGTCAGTCAGTGTACATACATACATACATACATTATCATTTTAGACTGTTATGCCTTTCAGCGTTCAGTCTGCAAGCCTCTGTGAATTCACTAAACGTCGCCACAATCGTCAATTTGCAACTAGTGTTGTGGCCTCATTTAGTTGTATACCTCTTATCTTTAAATCGTTAGAAACCGAGTCTAACCATCGTCGTCTTGGTCTACCTCTACTTCTCTTACCCTCCATAGCAGAGTCCATTATTCTCCTAGGTAACCTATCCTCCTCCATTCGCCTCACATGACCCCACCACCAAAGTCGGTTTATGCGTATAGCTTCATCCATCGAGTTCATTCCTAAATTAGCCTTTATCTCCTCATTCCGAGTACCCACCTGCCATTGTTCCCACCTGTTTGTACCAGCAATCATTCTTGCTACTTTCATGTCTGTTACTTCTAACTTATGAATAAGATATCCTGAGTCCACCCAGCTTTCGCTCCCGTAAAGCAAAGTTGCTCTGAAAACAGACCGATGTAAAGATAGTTTCGACTGGGAGCTGACTTCCTTCTTACAGAATACAGTCGATCGCAGCTGCGAGCTCACTGCATTAGCTTTACGGCACCTTGATTCAATCTCACTTACTATATTACCATCCTGGGAGAACACACAACCTAAATACTTGAAATTATCGACCTGTTCTAGCTTTGTATCACCAATCTGACATTCAATTCTGTTGAATTTCTTACCTACTGACATCAATTTAGTCTTCGAGAGGCTAATTTTCATACCATACTCATTGCACCTATTTTCAAGTTCCACGTAATTAGACTGTAGGCTTTCGGCACAATCTGCCATTAAGACCAAGTCGTCAGTATAGGCCAGACTGCTTACTACATTTCCACCTAATTGAATCCCTCCCTGCCATTTTATACCTTTCAGCAGATGATCCATGTAAACTACAAACAGCAAAGGTGAAAGATTACAGCCTTGTCTAACCCCTGTAAGTACCCTGAACCAAGAACTCATTCTGCCATCAATTCTCACTGAAGACCAATTGTCAACATCAATGCCTTTGATTGCTTTTAATAATCTGCCTTTAATTCCATAGTCCCCCAGTATGGCGAACATCTTTTCCCTCGGTACCCTGTCATATGCTTTCTCTAGATCTACGAAACATAAACACAACTGCCTATTCCTCTCGTAGCATTTTTCAATTACCTGGCGCATACTGAAAATCTGATCCGGACAGCCTCTCTGTGGTCTGAAACCACACTGGTTTTCATCCAACTTCCTTTCAACGACTGATCGCACCCACCCTTCCAAGATGCCAGTGAATACTTTGCCTGGTATACTAATCAGTGAGATACCTCGATAGTTGTTGCAATCCTTCCTGTTCCCTTGCTTATAAACAGGTGCAATTTTGCTTTTCAAAATTGGAGAAAAACCACTAACTTTCATAAATGAATTTTTAAAAACCTTTTTTCCCCACTTTCAATTTTGTTTAATTATTACAATTCATATTAAAAACAAATAGTTATGCAGCCACACACCATGGTACATCTATGAAACACAACATACATACTAATCATTAAGAAATGAAAAAAATTACATTCATTGTGGAAACTCGCTCTAGTTGTTGGTCGTGAGAGACCATGCGCCTATGAAACTGACTTGGTAGTACCAACTTAATGTCATAACAGAATTAGGTTTCAACGATGTGCTGCTACCTGGTATTTTTTTAATTAACTACAAGGACTGCAGAATGTGTTCCAGCATTATGCTAACGTTTGTATATATTTAAGCAGATAAATAACCACTAGAACTCAATGCTGTACCGTCCTCCACGGAACATTACAAATGACACACGGTGTACGTCGCTAGTCTTCAAAGAGTTAAATGAAAAAGTTTAATATTCATTGAAAATAATTGTTTACCGAGTAGAGCAGCAAAATAATGTCATTACCCACTTTCTAGAAAAACAGGGAAAAAGTGGAAAATACAGGGGAACAAAAATGAAGAAAATATACAGGGAAAACATAGGGAAATAACTTGTCACATCAAAATTAAGCCTTCAATCGAAGACTGGACTCTAATGGAATGATCAAGCTAAACTGATATGTTGACACAACAAGAATCATACGCAATGAGTAGTACTTTGAGAGAGAGATAAGGCAAACGTCCATGGTGGAGAAGGAAAGAAAATGAAAAAGATACACATACTTCCACCAAATGCTCAATGGTGGCAGCACACAAGGTGTGCAACATATCTAGTATTGGATTAGTAGCTTACAATCCACTCTTAACGATAACATAATTCCAGCTCTTTACTTTGATAGTAAAATTAAATGTTTGTTGATAATAACTTACCCCATTAATTTTTAATTGCCTTGTTATCATTAAACCACAACTTAAATTATTATTATTATTATTATTATTATTATTATTATTATTATTATTATTATTATTATTATTATTATTATTATTACTATTATTATTATTATTATTATCATTATAATATTATAAATCAAAAAGGCAATCACTCTTCTTAATGTTCCTTTTAAATTGCCCAGCGTTTTAAAAGCTATCCATTTAATTTACAAAACAGAGGTATTATGTATCGCCCATAATTATTACAGTTTTTGCCTCAGTATACAGGATACAGAAAAGCAAAATGATCACAGAAAAACATTCTACAAAGAAAACATTATGAATACTGTTGTTAGATTGAAGAGTGATTGATTGATGGCTTGCTATCAGCAATGTCGTTCAGTTTTGTTGGTTGTAGCATTTCTTGTAATGGCTGTTTACGATGTGATTACTGATAACCCACTTCACAGATTGGCACATTATGATAAGGTGTAGCTTGTCTGACTTATGATGACATTCATTTCAAGTTCATTATGCCATTGTAAGTGTTCATTCAAAATATGTTTCAAGACGATTCCAGAGTATGATAAATATACTCGACTGTTACTTTGATGTACCACATCCCACTAAATTTAATGGAGGGAAAATGAGAATATCCCAGGGGAAACAGACTTAGATTACTAGAGGGCATCATGCATTATTTCACCACCCGACGATAGAGCCTTGTCTCTGAAATGCATTGTGAAGTACATCATTTAACAAAAAGTGAGACTGGTAACATTTTAAATTATCCAAAGAGAATATAATATAAGATTCACTGATTTACCTTTTCAAATAATATAACTCATATACCAGTGGTTATAGTAAAGTTCTACCTAATATTTCTAAATTTTTTAGTACTGCAGTCTATTTGTGATTTTTCAAACTGTGCCTCCACAATTCTAACTAAAGCTCAAAAAAATGATTTCAGACCCTAATATTAAGGTAGATTTTGTGAAATGCGTATCAAAGTTATTTGCTGATAAACTAGCATGTTCTGCCGTCAGTTGGGCATTATGAAGAACTAATTGATCATGGCTTATAGCTTCAGGAAGTAACTTACAGAGATTTCTGTAGACGTCTGTGGAGCTCATCTGTGATGTAAACAAGCATGGCGGAACAACAAGCTAGTTGCTCTCAAAGTGATGTCGTTTCGGATCAAAGAATCTTTCAGTTATTAACCACAGTGGAAAGTGATAATAAAGATGATGATTTTAATGAATTGTTAAGCGATTTTGAAACGTGAGAGTGATACAGACTGTGCTGAAAACATTGTAAATGAGAAAGAAACAGAGCCTTCTTCTAAACAAAGGAAGAAAAACACGATGAGTCCAAAAGCTAATTCATCACTATTTTCATGGGGGACGGATGACTTTCTCCACTAAACCTTCAAGTAACTGTGACAGACTCTGGGAGCCAAGTAGTGTTTGATGACAACCCTAAAATCATTGATTTTTTAAAAATATTCTGCAGCTGGTTGTTGATGAAACAAATCGGTACCATAAACAACTGGTGGAAAACACTGAGCCGTCACGAAATTCCAGGTTTAGAAAGTGTTTTAAGATATCAACTTATGTACTTTTAAGGAGTTACACGTATTAGCTGCCTACACATTTCAAAAAATAATTTTATTTTGGGCCCTTTACTTTGTACAAAGATGATGTACGTGTGGGTACAAAAAGTGTAATATTGTTTTCTCTCAAAATAACACTGAACATAAGTGTAGGATTTTCCATTTGCATTTAGATTTAAAAAGAACCAACATTTATAAATATTTTAAGTTAATCACCCCACTGGTAAGTTAAAAATTGAGACTTCTTACAAATATTTTTACATACAAATGAAAAACTCAACACCGAGGTACCAAACAGCCAACTGGTAACTCAGCAATTAAAAGGTTAATTTTCATGTGATACATCTAAGAAATACCAAGACACTCACCTCTCCATTTTCCATTTGATCCTCAGGTTCACATTTGATGGCAGGTATATCATCCATTGTGCCTAAAGAAAATGAAAACATAAGTAACTTTCACTAACATTTTAGTTATACACTGAGTGCAATAGAGTTAAACTAATGTATTATTAGGGTCCACCTTTTCAATACAAAATATACAGAGTTTGAATTGTATAAATGATTAAGGACTAGTTTCGAACTAATAGTAGGTCATCATCAGCCTAAAGCAAAATTAAAACATAAATACCGAAGAAAATCAAACAATGTATAGACACATAAGGTCTCGTAAATGTACACAGCATGTGAGATATTGAGAAAGGAATTAGAGACATGCAGCACTATGTTAAAAGATAACTCTATGACAGAGATTCATAAAAAGTCCAGTGTGCATTAAAAAGATGTTAAAGATAGGAATCCTTGAGTTGCTGGATAAGGAGATTAGTATATGCTCTCTCCTCTAAGATGCTGTTATCCAAATGAAGAACAACTGAGCCGAAGTCATGTCGTTTATTTACAATTAAGTCCAGTGCGCCGTACAGCATTAAAAAGTTGTTAGGGATGGAAATCTTTCAGTTGTATGTCAAAGAATTCACGTTGTTATTATTATTACTTATATATTGTTAGGTAGTTTTTCAAGATATTCATAGACGTAAAAACACATGGATGCCTTGTGGCGCGAGAGAGTGCGGTGTATGCTCCACGAAGCTATGGATCCTGTATGTCAACAAAGTTGTGTCCAGGCGGGAGGTGGCTCAGTTCTGGTGTACGCGGTGTTCTAATGGTCATAATTAGGCCCCATTGTCCGGCTGCAGGGAGTGCTGACTGCTACACATTATGTGGACATTTTTTCAGACTATTTGTATCCCTTTCAGGCCCTAGAATACCTTTTGAGATGCCATTTCAACAGGACAATGTGGCATGTCACTGCTCTGTGGTGGCACGCAGGTGACTGGAGGAGCAATTCAGTGAAGTTATGACCATAGATTGGCCCTCCAGATCCCCCTAATTTTAATCCAATTGAACATTTATGGAATGCTGTCGATGCTCGTATATACTTCATGAACCCTGGACCAACTACAAAAGACCAATTGTGGGTAGCAGAGCGAGATGCATGTGTCCAGATCCCTCTAAAATGATTCCAACACCTTGTAGAGTCAGCACCTTGCTGTATTGCTGTCATTTTGAGGGCTCGTGGAAAAGCAACTCATTAACATCATGTTCAGTGTCTTCCCATGACTTTTGGCCACTCAGTGTAACTG
Organism: Anabrus simplex; assembly: GCF_040414725.1. Classification (NCBI taxonomy): domain Eukaryota; kingdom Metazoa; phylum Arthropoda; class Insecta; order Orthoptera; family Tettigoniidae; genus Anabrus; species Anabrus simplex. Next base: position 69,627,027 of record NC_090278.1, on the reverse strand, counting down.
ATCTATCAAAGTTTTTTTCCTTAAATTAGTTTTCAAAATATGTGTGTGTCCTAATGTCCCACCACTTGGATACGATTTCTCTGGCTGTGAACATGAGTGGTTTGTGATATTTTATTTGCGTGTATAACTAACAGGCTCTTCAGCCTGCTGAAACCAAATTTGAGTAAATAAATTCATAAACTATGTGAAAGCAGAAACATATGGTAACAGTATTGCACCTGAAAAATAAACAACTTAATAAACATAAAATGACCTGTTTTGTTTTTGAAAAAACATTACCAGATTCTACCAAATCACACTCACATATTTAGAAATAAATATTTGGAAATAAATATTTCTGTTTAAATGCTCAGGAACTTGAAATCTGGAACTTATCTTAATGCTGTCCTCCATCTCTACTCCAGCATTTACTGCAAGATTTTTGAAAAACTGTCCCTCTGCCATTTTTCAAAAATCTTGCAGTAAATTATATTTATTTGGTTATACTTTACTAGCGATGGTAGATTTTTAGGAAGGATAAAATCATGCAAAAATTATGTGAAACAACACCTAAATTAGCTGAAAAGAGAGATCCTTCCTTTATGCTTGCTATGAATCCACCAACCATCCCTAGAAATATTATTACTTATATGCAAATTGAAAATGGACACTGTCAAACGCAAGTATTTCCTGTGTTTCTCTTGCCTGGAGGGCAGTTTTCATCATCTCTGATGAAGCTTGTATCATAGTGTGGCCCTCTGCTATCATATTCTGTAAAAATGAAACCACAGAGTATCCATGATATTACTGCATTACGTTCCTTTCCAGCAAGTGAAATTCACTGTGTATTTTTTTGGTGGATTAATTAAGCACTTGAATCATTGTGGACCTTGTAACAGAAATCTCAAAGTGAAAACGTAGCACAATGGCCTTGTCACTAGCGAATGCTGTCACAGGGACAATCCACCCCTTAGTAAAGTTTTTTTTTTTTTTTAACAGGAGCCAACCTATGCTTTGTAGCATAGTAAGAACAAGAAAGAAAGCAAGGAAGCCAAGTTGGGCTGAGATTGAGCTGAAGAGTAGTTCAACAGCCTGCCTGTACTGTTGTTTAATGTAACCAGCTTACTTGGCTGCTCTCCGGGCAACTTAAAAGAGGAATCTGTTTGCTAGCTGGACAAATATTATAAACCGTACGTAATTCTTTACCAGTTATTAAACTCACCGCGTTCTTCCCGTCTTAAATTAACTTCACGACTCTCTCTAACAGCAAACAGAATTAACGCTGGATTAACCTCGCTTAACAAAAGTAATTTTGCAAGCCGTGACAATGGCATGCCGTTTGCAAGAGTTCTGTTACAGTACTGCTCTCTCTCTCTCTCTCTCTCTACGGTCTACGTATCAGTGCAGCTCAATGCTGCTCTCCTCCACATGCATGTTACTGTTCCAAGTTTAACCTGCAATATGCAACTGTAATAAGATTCTCATTTTCCTAATTATGCATTAGTAATGATCTAGGAATCGACTAGACCCTGTTCACGAGTCACGACCAACTAGAACGAATGTTTCTCAATTTCCTGTATCGTGGGGAGAACTATGATCCACAAGACGTCCAGTTCGAAAGCAAACTTTTCATTCACCGAGGTGTTCACATTTGTTCACACGAACATAACCAGTAGCCTCTTCTTCATAATTTCAAAACCAGTTCCAAACTACACATTCGAATAACAAATTATGCTTCTAAAATTAAGCGTTATAGGATTCTTGTGAGGTTGAGTAGCGAAGCTAAAAAAAATACTAAAGAAGCAATGAATCACGACTAACACTGTTTCTAGAAAACTGGGAAGCTTACAGTTTGTGTGCGAGGCGAGAGATAACAGGTGACACTTCGTTTGCAAGTATTGTACGCGCACAAAGTAGTACACCAATGCAGTTGACAATGTTTTCTGAGTACGAAGTACTTGAAGATTGAGGGAAGTAGACTATGCAGCAGACTCACAAAATGGGTTCAAAGCACTTGAAGTACCGGTAGTTCATGAAAAGACGTATCACCTAGACAACTGAGAGTGAGGAAATATGTATACAAGACTAGGAGATATAGGAAAAGCACAGGGACACAAGGTATACTAATCTTCACGCTAGAGTGGCCGATCTCAACGACTTCTACAAAACATACACACCGGGCCAACATATAAGGGATAAGCAGGAGAGGGCAGTGGAACGACGGAGGGGTGGATATATGTGAGAGTGTGGGACTTTGCACAGATGGAAAGAAATATCTGAGCAACGTATATGGGGGATGTAGAGAGCGCAAAATGTCATTGAAATCGTAAACAAAAGATTAAAAGGGGCGACAGTGTGTTGATATGAACATCAATGAAAATGTACACGCGATCGGTGGAGGGGGAGATGAGAATAAACGGTAGCTATGTGTCTTGGTTGAAGAAGAGGCGTTAGGGAGAGGCAAAGAGAATGAGTAGGGCTGAGGAGTAAGAAGGAAACACCGTCGGTTCCGGTGGGTAATACTGCCAACGGAATGGAAATGAAATCTGAATTGAATCGATAATATGATCGATCGGTATGAATTTTTCTAAACCTTTATTATCGTACGCCAACAACTGTGTCACACACACAATATACAATACTATATAACATTTCCTGTTGCGAAACGTGTTCCTAGCATGAATTCTATAATTTGGCTTTGCTGTGTAAACAACAACAGTACGAGTACTTAAAGTGTACGCCAGATGTCGCACAGCGATGATAAGTGATTCTCAGTTTGTGTTTCAAAAGTTACCAATACGAATCTCGAAGATAACCGAAGTCGACCGATTCAGCACGACGGTGTAAATCTATCGCTAAAAAGTGCGCAGATAATATATAGTCGCCAGTGATAGTGGCAAGCATAGAGTTAGTAAATGATTCACTAGAGGTAGCATTGGCGCTACCGTCTACGGGAGAATCAGTGTAGCGGGCGGAGCATGTTGAAATCGCGGCTGTTTGGCAAAAAGCTCATTCCGCCATACTCATCAATGTTAAATCGGGGCCTTTTAAAACTGTGTGGATATATATAAGGTTTAAAATTCTTACATGTAAATATTCTCAGATACTACAGTATACTTGTGATGCTTCTCTCCAGTAAAAAAGAAAGCCCAAACAGCATGAATACAGGATTAAATGCGTAATTAGAGAGGACGGTGTTCAGGTGCAATTAAGTAACAAAAATCAATTTACTGTTCATATTAAGTCTTCTAACAACATACGTTTAGAAGGAGGGCTCGTATATTTTGCTATTTTTGTGTGTAAATGACCAGAAATTTGGTATAATTCTGCCCAACGACCGAAAATGTCCTCTCTCGTGCGAAGCGGATGAGCGAGATTCTAGGCCTAGAAACGTTGGCGAGATTTTGGGGTAAAGTAGACAAAATTATCATCGCCGGTTTAGACCCTAGCTTTCTGAGCCCAAGTTGGCAGGTTCGAGCCTGGCTCAGTCCGATGATACTTGATGGTGCTCAAATAAGTCAGCCTCTTGTAGCACATGAAAGAACTCCCGTGGGGAAAAAATTTCTGACACCTCAGCGTCTCCGAAAACCGTGCAAGTACGTAGTGGGACGTAAAGCCATTATTATTATTATTATTATTATTATTATTATTATTATTATTATTATTATTATTATTATTATTATTAATATTATTTTTGTCGAAGTTTTCTTAACGGCATTACAAGTGGAAATATGACACTCGGTTGTGGTTTCAGCCTGTTACGGAATTTTTATTTAGCTTTTCCTGAAATGTATGATTTGCTTTGCGATTTTAACTTGTAAAATGATTTCCGTTAATGGAAAGGGAGAGTGGTATATTATATGATTGAAGGGAATTGAAAAAATACTTACAATATTTTTTACAATTTGATTTACATCGCACCGACAAAGATAGGCCTTACGGCGATGCTGGGTTAGGAAAGGGAAGGAAGCGCCCGTGGGCTTAATTAAGGTTCAGCCTGGTGTGAAAATGGGGCTGCCGACAGTGGGGATTGAACCCACTATTTCCCGAAAGCAAGCTTACAGCTTCGTGACCCTAACCGCACCGCCAACTCGTTCAGTCAATAATACATTATGCTTGTATATAGTCCTATGTGACATTTAAAGGAATAATGATATTGACGAAAGTAATGGACTCAGACGTTCACACGGTGTGGCACATCTAGTCCCTAAATTGTAAAATGTGGTAAGATGTGAATGGGGACTGCTACACGTATTGTGTGAAGGGAAAGCAACAAACTGCATATACAGAAAATGTATTCAGTAGCTTTTAATGGGCCTACTATAAATGCACACAAAAAGTGAAAAACGGACCACAACTCCAGGCTATCATGCACATCTTTCCTTATTTTCTTTTTTGTACCAATTTACTTTACGTCGCACCGACACACATACAGTAGGTCTTACGATGACTATAGGACAGGAAAGGGCTGGGAATGGGAAGAAGACGACTGTGGCCTTAATTAAGGTAGAGCATCAGCATTTGATATGCTATGGTCCTTTATGAACCTCTCTATGCCGCCATAAGCTGCACAGGAGACTGACATTTTCCTTCAAAGAAGTATATACTTCAATTTATCGGGAACCTCCAATAGTGACAGTGCCAAACAATGCAGCTTTTGCCAAACAGCGTGCTCGTTCAACTTCGCACGCGACTGCAGCGCCAATGCTACCTCTAGTGTTCCATTTACTAACTCTATGGTGGCAAGGGGGTGACACTTCATAGGGAGCGTCCGAAGCAGTTCCGAGATGGGCTCCTCAATCTCCGCCAACTAGTGAAAACTAAAATTCTCTTATAGAGGGTTAATTTAGTAGGCAGTGGTTGGCATTACACATTCAGTTGCGCGGTACAGCAAATTCAAAACACAACACTGTTATCGTTGCGCGTGAAGGGAACGTGGTCGTACGGTAAGTAATAGTGCTTGTTAGACGAAACTTTGTTGAGATTCTTTCGCATTGAACGAGATTTTTGATCCAGTTTTTTGAGAGTATGCAGTGAAATTACAATTATACGCGTTCTTAGTGTGAAGAAATAGTATTATGATCATGAACGTATTTCACATTGAACTACCTAGCTGTTGCGAGTAAACGTGTGTGTGATTGTGCTTCTTACCTGCTGTTTGGAATAAAATTCAAAATATAAACTGTGTGCATTATGCTGTGTTTTACTTCTTCCTTTCTCCTGTTTTCCATTCCCGTACATAAAAGTCGTGGGAAGGGTTTAACGAACGAGCGAAAGAATGAGGTTACGTTAGATCGTGATTTAGGCAAATATGGGCGTTTTGGGGTTTTATATGAATTGCATTAACATTTTCAGTAATCAATGTTGCATTTATTATTTAATAGATGTATATGTACATTAAAATGCGAATGGTCTAACAACGATACAAGCTGGCATTATAGCAGTATTGCCAACATACAAATACGATAATTGCAATTTGCTTTTCAAGTAAAAGACACGAGAGAAGCTTTAGATACAACTTTACTACCGAAATGCAATCATTATCTCTATCACAATTAAAATTTTAACAAAGTAACAACTGTTATTATCAAGTTTATTACGATGTATTATCGTGGTATTTATTTCCTTATGTTGGCGGAGATACAGGGGCCACTATAGCTTCCATGACCTGTTTTCTCAGTGAACTATATTATACAGGAGTGACGGATCTATTTCTCTTATATGATCCTTGGATAGTGGTACGGTACACTACTCTACTTGTGCGAGTCAGTGGTGCGCGGTAGTGATAATCACTTGTGTTTTCGTTCAAGTGTGGTGCGGGAGTGACAAGCAATGGAGACCGACAGTGGAGGAACGTCGGCGGTAACCGGGAATTCCGTACGAGTGGAGCGTGAAATTGTCGTACCTATGGAAGAGGAACCCATAACTAATTCCTCTAGTAATACGATACGACAGCAAGGTTCACAGTCAACTGAGTCTGATGTACAGAGGCGTAACACGGAAGTGGTAGACCGTTCTAATTCCGAACAATCTAACAATCAATCCGAGGCGTCCCAAGTGGCTTCTACCCCGGAATATTATAATCGCCTTCATCATGGACCTTTCTTTGTATTTGTTGAATCTATAAACGAGCAAAACATCGGCAGTTTACACCCTATGGCACTTGGTCGCCGATTTTACGAAACTAAACTCAATGTCAAATCGATCCATCGTAAAGGACGTAATCGACTACAAGTTACTTTCCATACGGCTTCTCCAGCAAACGCATTTTTGAGTAATCCTATGCTTGAAACCTTCAAAATTAAAGCTTGCATTCCATCCTCACAAGTGTTAAGAGTAGGCATTATTCGTGGAGTTGAAAAAGGTTTATCGACTGATAACATATTAGAGTACCTGGAATCCGAGGCACCCGTTAAAAGCGTGCAACGACTTAATCGCCGTGCAATTCAAGATGGCGAAACCCAATACCTTCCTACGGGTTCAGTAAAAATTGTTTTCAGATCACAAACATTACCCTCCCATGTCGCCTTATATAAGGTGTACGTGGAAGTTGAACCTTACATCTTTTCACCCATTCGCTGTCGCAAATGCCAGCGCTATGGGCATACAATTCGGCAATGTCAAGCGAAAAACGCTCCTTGTGGGAAATGTGCACAACAACATGAAACCCAGGCGTGTACCGAGCAATTTACACAATCTGCGTACTGTAAGAAAAACCATGTCACAGGTTCCTCAATTTGTCCTGAACATAAGTATCAGGTCACCATTAAAAAATTAATGAGTACTGAACACATATCTTTTCCCGAAGCTAAAGCCCGAATCGCCCTTCGAATTTATCATTCCGAGCAACAAGAACTTCAGTTCCCTCCTCTATCGTCAAATCCCCCATCCCCTTCGACTCCAAACCCGCGTAAGCGTAAGTTCACCCAAGTAATCATGCAATCTCCCCCTCCTACACCAGAACCCGGTTTCGACCGACAAGGATACATGGCCATTCTGCGAAACGAACCTTCGGTTACAGTACATTCGATCCCGTCAACGAGTGCCATGCAACAACCTCTGCAACTAGCATATCCCTCATGTGCGCCCACATCTGTTAGGCAGCAACCCTCCGCAACCCCTCAAGATATACAGTATCCTCCTTCCAAGGAACGCCTTCAACAAGAAATCCAGCAATTGCTGGTAATGTTAATCCAAAGGATGGGTCACGAGCCTCAACTTCACCATGTATTATATAAACTAGGAGACTCTATCATGAACATACTAGCATGATTACTTTACTCCAATGGAATTGTCGAAGTGCCGCCTCTAAAAGACATGAGTTACAAATATTGCTGAATGAAACACGAGCTCATTTTATCTGCTTACAAGAAACGTGGTTTCAACCGCATTTCATTTTTCGATTACGAGGTTATCAAGTTTTCCGACATGACGGTAACGGCTTTGATGGAGTTGCCACATGTGTTCATACTTCCTTATCAGTTACACATTTCTCTTTACAATATATCATCCCGCACACTTATGCTGTAGGAATAGTACACCATAATACTTGTTTCATAAACGTCTATTGCCCTCCCCACATTTACATTACTCAGAATCAATGGATTCATTTCTTTCAACAATTTGACACATTTCCACATCTTTTCCTTCTTGGTGATTTTAATTGCCACCACACAGAATGGGGATGTATGGTGGATACAATCAAAGGTTCTAATTTACTTACTACTTCAACTCATCAGAATTTGTTCCTTTTAAATGACGGCTCCCCGACCCGTTTAACTCCGCCTGGATCTCCACCCAGCACAGTAGACCTTACTTTCTGCCGCACAACTCTGGCCCCTGTCACCACCTGGCATACATTATCTGATACTCACACTAGTGACCACTTCCCAATTCTCATCACATATGGTATTCACCCACCACATTCCCAGTTTGGGACACCCTCCTGTATAAGTAACGTTCGATATTAAAAAAAATTAATGTTTCTAATTATCAATCATACCTCAATTATATTTTGCAGCAGAAACACAAGTCCCCTCTTTCCTTTTCCCACTTACTCCCTTATTTAACCCACTATTTAAACATATTTCATCCGTGTCGACCATTAAACGTGACGACCCATCCACAGGAATATGCACTAAAATGGTGGGATAATGAATGTCACGACCTTATTCATAAGCGCAAACAATTATTCAAACAATATCGCCAATCAATGACGCAGCAGCATTATTTTCAATTGCGAAAACAAAGCTCGTCTTTAATGCAAAAAAACGAAAAGCTTGGCAATCTTTTATTTCTCAATTAACTCCACAACTTCCAGCAACGAAATTTTGGAACGCGATCCCCATGATCACGAGAACTTTCCAATACCAAACTTCTTCCGCTTATCCGCGACAAGTTCTAGAAGACTTTTTATACACCCTTGCCCCTGTTACAGTAAATCCATTCTTTCTACCCACCTCACAGAATAATTCTTGTTCTTTTATTTCCCTCTTGAATCCAATTACATATAATGAATTACACTCTGTATTATGTACCGTTAATAGCTCATCACCAGGACCTGATGCAATTACTTATCAAATGCTCAAGGCCTTACCCCCCCCCCATGTCCAAATTTATTTACTCAAATATTATAATAGTATTTTCGAGACACTGCATGTACCAGCATCATGGAACGAGTTTTTCATCACACCCATTTTGAAACCAACAAAACGACCTACCGAACCTGAAAATTTTCGAGGCATAGTTCTGGGATCGTGTATACGCAAAGTCTTTTGTAAAATCCTTATGAAACGAATGGCGTGGGTATTGGAATATCACTCGCTATTACCCAAGTATCAGTTCGCCTTTCGACGTGGTAATAGTACACAAGACCCTATCATTATTTTTTTACTCGACATCTTATTAGCAAAATGGCGGAAACAATCTATCGTGGCAGTTTTTTTGGATATTAAAGGCGCCTATGATGCTGTGTTATTGCATATCCTCTGGGAGAAATTATTTAGTGCTGGATTCCCCATCCAATTCCTTTCTATTTTAAATCAACTATTTACTAACCGCCGGTTAACTATTAAATCTCCCCAACACACAATTGATAGCCGTTAAGCCTCATTCACAATGCAAATGTAACCGTAAACTTAACGACGTAACGTAACCGTAAAATTAACGTAACATTTGTGGTATTCACAATGGAGGAACGTAACATTAACGTAAAGAGTACACAGCAGCCAATCAAGACACTGCCATGTTATTTAGCATGGAAGTCAGGTTTTGGGCTATCTCGCAGTTTTATATTTCAATACCTCGATGGAATCAAACAACGTGGTAGCGGAATCCATATTACTTCAAACATCTATTGCTTTGCTCCTGGGAACTGTGTAGGCCTACGGTACCTGAAAAGGCGATCTAAACAACGGTGCAAAAAATGGGTTCATCCCTTGAATCAATATTTCAGGGCGATTTCGGTAGAGTACTGTAAGAAATGACCCTCATCAGTTCGTTTTGGACATGCGGATGAAACCTGAACTGTTCGCCTTTCTTACGATTTGCTTCCCCTTTTGTAATAAAAAGAAATGTAAGGTCTCCTTTACCGACATCTATGACCCTATCTATCACACCCCGATGAGATGTTTGGATGATATCGTTTTCGTAAACTAGTAGTCCGTCAAAACGTTAATATACAGGGACACTGTTTTATTTATGACAGGGATTGTCTCGTCCGTTCGCCAGCGCTGCGAGCTTCTCTCCCCCCATTTACCGTCGGATTTCATTGCTACAAGATATTTATTTCCAACTATTACTTTTTCGGTACCGTACAGCGTATTTGTAATTCTTTTTCCTTCTATCACACATACACACAAAGATTATTTTGAAAGAGAAGTACAAGCGTTTCGTCGAAAGAAGTCATTATATTGTGCACAACACACAATGTTTACCTCTGCTCTGATTGGCTGGTTCTTAAAGTTAACGTAAAATTAACTGCAAGAGCTTGGAGTTTGCAATCCCTTAATTTTACGGACTCGCAGTTAAGTTTACGTCGGCTCATTGTGAATGGTTCCATTAGATAAGATGGCCGCTAACTTCTAAGTTAACGTTAATTTTAAGTTTACGTTACGTTACGTTTGCATTGTCAATGGGGCTTTACACATCACAAGGTTTACCACAGGGTTCGATACTCAGTGGAACTTTGTTTGCCCTTTACATGAAAGAGCTCGAATCTCTTGTGATTCCACACGCGCGAATTCTAGCTTACGCGGATGATTATGTTATTTATTGTTCTGACTCCCACATTGACCTGTGTAAAGCCACAATATCTCGGGTTTTAAGTTTAGTCTTTCAGTGGCTCACGGCCCATGGACTTTCACTTTCTATACCTAAATGTGCAGCGATGATCTTTACACATAAACGAACCTTTGATAAAAGCCCTATTAACTTTGACACTTATAGCATTCCCTTGGTTTCACAACACTTATATTTAGGAATATATATCGATCAAAAACTCACATGGCAAACTCATATATGGCACCTTATTCGGAAATCTGATCGTTATATCACCATCTTACGAACGGTAACGAAACGTGCATGGGGTGCTGACCCTTTGTCAGCACTACAGCTATATCATGCAACCATTCGGTCCATACTTGATTATAGCGCCCACATTATTGATTTAACCTCTAAACATAGTTTATTAGCTTTGGATCGTCTCCAATTTTCAGCACTACGTATCAGTGTGGGTGCCCTCCGCACAACACCAACTAACGCTTTATTAGTAGAAACTACGGAAGAACCACTGTATATTCGCAGGATAAAACTTTCCAAAAAATTCCTACTTAAACATATTACTAGAACGAACTCCCTTATTGTCCCTAAATTACAATTATTATATGAATATTATCAACAGCGTCCTCCTCCCAATCATCGGTATCCCGCCATATATATGGCTTATGCTGAAATCTACCACTTAATGAGACTATATTTCGTACACCACGCGTTAATACGTATTCATACCACTATGATATTCAAACATTCCGTCCTTCTATTATCATTGCCCCTTCTGATGCATCAAACCAATCAATGTCTACACCTTATCCCACATTATACGCTCATAAGAAATTTAAAAGTCCCATAACCTCACCAGATTACCACCTATTTACCGATGGGTCAAAATCAAATACTGGAGTCGGAGCAGCATTTTACGATCCACAACTACACACTAGCTTTAAATATCCGTTACCTAATAATTTAACTATCTTTACAGCAGAATTATGTGCCATATACCTAGCCCTCGTATATGTTCAACAGTTGCAATCCAAAAAAATAAATATATTCAGCGATTCTCAAAGTGTTTTACAAGCTCTGCAATCACTCGCTCCTCATACAAATACATATGTCTACAAAGTTAAGTCTCTTCTATTTCGACTTGAAACATCCGGTTTTGTTATAACGCTAATATGGATTAAAGGGCATAAACGGCACGTAGGCAACGATATGGCCGATATAGCAGCGAAAGACGCCAGTACAGATACCGCGAATATATTACAAATCAAAATTCCGATTCCCGACTTCTTTCCACATATCAAAACTGCAGCTCAACACACATGGTGCACACAATAGCGATTATCTGTTCGTACGAAAGGTCAACATTACTATCAAATTCAACCGAGTATTCCCAAACTGCCGTGGTTTGCAGATGGTACGTATACACGACGTCACATTACCAATATCATTCGATTACGTTTAAATCATGCCTTAACCCCAGTATATTTAACTCGATTTCACATTACGAACGACCCAACTTGTTCCTGCGGAGAATCTCAGGGCGATAGTGACCACCTGTTTTTTCATTGCCCCCAATATGCACATCACCAGGCCATTTAATGCAGAAATTACTTAAAGTTCACGTACCTTTCCCTACACGACTTTCAGTTTTGTTGCACCAACCTTCGACTATGATCATTACTATTTTAAACGAATACCTTGATAACATTCACATAAAATTGTAATTATGATCTAGTTTTTCAGTTGTTTTGTTCCGACATGTTTGTGAGGTGGCACTTCTATATGTTCCTGTGCATCTATCTACGTGTGATCATGCTAAAATCAGGCATTAGTGATGTAATCGTGTGCTTTTGTGATATAAGTGTAATATATTAATGGTCTCGTGACTGGGAAAGAATTTATTGAATCCCAAATAAATACCCGCAAGACAAGACAAGACAATATATGGCCGTCAACAACAACTAAAGCGAACCGACGTACGAGGTGTTAAGTTTTGCTTAGGCATGTGTGTATTTTTATCACCACTAGTCTGCAGAACGAAGTGAAGTATAAAAGGTTAGGAGATATTTCATATCCAATGGTAATTTTACCGGCTGAGCACTTAAAACGTACCAATAATCTGCTTTTGAATGAATGATTTTTTTAAAAAATTCCTCCTTCTGTAAGTCACTGTCACAAGAAACATGCACCGCCTGACCAAAAGTAGTTGCTAACGATGTACGCTATGCTCAAATCCTTTGTTACAAAAGAAACGAAATGTACTGTAACTCAATTTAAACACACGAAAAGGAACAAAGTTCCAGGATTTGAAGAAGACTGCAGACAATATAACAAATTTATAAACAGTGGAATCAAATGTGCCTATCATTTTCACCTTACCTCGGCTCAGAAGGACTAAAAATACAATAAATTGTGTTTCGCTTGTGGTTCGGAAGTAATGTATCAGTAGGCCAACGGTAATAACAGGTCCATCGGACTGATGCAGACGGCTTAAATTGCTTTACTTTGCCTCACAAAATCGCTAATTACACTTTCTGTTTTGTGCAGCTGCATCACGTATTTTCCGTAGCCTAAAAATAGTTTTTGTTAGTTGTTTATTTTCTTTCTTTCATTCTTAATCTTTTTACCCTCCAGGGTTGTTTTTTTCCTCGGACTCAGCGAAGGATTCCACCTCTACCGCCGTTAGTTGTTTACCGTCCCTTTTAACAGCAAACATTATTGTCTTAGAAACAACCATCCTCTCGTAACACTAATCAGAAGGGAAAGATGAGGAATGGTTATCACCAAAAGAAAGAGAAGAATCACACAGGACGAGAAAATGAAAGAATTATTTTGCGGCGCAAACCTAACACCTCAGCTAGGGAATCCGAAATCCAGAGATTCTCACGACAGGCAAGGGATACCGCGGATATATTCAGGTTACAAAAATAATAGACAGTAACAAAGGGAGATGTGTTGTTTTGTAGAATCTGTCACTCCACGACGGCTTCACCCCCGCTACACTTCAGCTGGCCAATCCAGAACAAACATGGATGGTGAAAATTGACTAGAATGAACCCGTAAAACGAGTACAGACACGCAGAACACTTAGTTAAAAAAATAGGAGGAGGACGCATCGACCAGGAGTACGGTACTGTATAGGCTGGGATGTGGGCGCCGTAGGTCAAGTGTCGCAGTAGCTCACATGGTAAGCGGGCCTGGAAGTACGTGATGGGACACAGTGTTCGAGGTAGGAGGTTCGAATCTCACATAAGAATGTTTTAACAGCCAGTTGCCGGGGATGTGTTAAGGTTGCATACCGTAAAATGTGGGGGAATAGGGACAAAAAAAGGGAAAATAATAATTTATTCTTCAAAATGTCAACTAAAGATATTTTGTTCATAGAAGGGAAATTGAAGTGTTATTCATTCTTTTACCTTTTCAGAAAGTCTAAGGATTTATACAAAACATTTTTTCAGTGTGGCCAGCCTGTAAAGCAGCTGACGTTTTTTTTCATGTTTTTGGTTAGGGAAAACTTTAGTTGGTGAGCTAATTTCAGAGGCTGAAACGGTGTGTTCGGATTATAATTACATTCGGTGATATTCTTTGAGTTCGCCTCTGTGGTGTAGTGGTTAGCGTGATTAGCTGCCACCCCCGGAGGTCCGGGTTCGATTCCCGGCTCTGCCACGAAAATTTGAAAAGTGGTACGAGGGCTGGAACGGGGTCCACTCAGCCTCGGGAGGTCAACTGAGTAGAGGTGGGTTCGATTCCCACCTCAGCCATCCTCGAAGTGGTTTTCCGTGGTTTCCCACTTCTCCTCCAGGCGAATGCCGGGATGGTACCTAACTTAAGGCCACGGCCGCTTCCTTCCCTCTTCCTTGTCTATCCCTTCCAATCTTCCCATCCCTCCACAAGGCCCCTGTTCAGCATGGCAGGTGAGGCCGCCTGGGCGAGGTACTGGTCATTATCCCCAGTTGTATCCCCCGACCAAGAGTCTGAAGCTCCAGGACACTGCCCTTGAGGCGGTAGAGGTGGAATCCCTCGCTGAGTCCGAGGGAAAAGCCGAACCTGGAGGGTAAACAGATGACGATGATGATGATATTCTTTGAACTACTTCTGAAGTTTCCAGAAGATTCCTGTTACTAAACTGTGCTCTTTTTTTTTTTAGACTTGTACCATATAACTTGAAAGTGGGGTGAATAGGGACAATGGAAAACAGCGAGAAGTTGATTTGTATAGGGATTTAACTGGAGAAAACCCTTTCAGCGAACTTGCAAAATTAGATATATCGACTCTCGTACTTCCACATTCTAATGCGCATGTAGAAGGAGTGTTCAGGAAAGTCAATATAACTAAAAATACACTGAGAAATAGAATGTCAATTAAAACACTCCATTCGGTCATGTGTGTACAATTTGTATTGAATAGGGCAGGGGAATGCTGTTATACATACGATCTATCCAAAGAAGTTTTTTTTTTTTTTGCTAGTTGCTTTACGTCGCACCGACACAGATAGGTCTTATGGCGACGATGGGACAGGGAAGGGCTAGGAGAGGGAAAGAAGCGGCGGTGGCCTTAATTAATGTACAGCCCCACCATTTGCCTGGTGTGAAAATGGGAAACCAGGGAAAACCATTTTCAGGGCTGCCGACAGTGGGGTTCGAACCTACTATCTCCCACCCAAAGAAGTACTGCAGAAAATAGGCACATTAGGGTCATACAACTATCCAGGTCAAGTACCTTCAACTTCTACAGATCAGCCATAAGTAGACAAATATAGTACAGTTTTTTAGTTTGTGTATATAGTTTGCAATGAAATAGACCTATGTTAGGATTACGATCATTAATAAAACGCAGTGAACATTTTATTATTATAATAGTGCTAGTGTTTTAGTGCGACTTGTATTCAACCCAATATAGTAGAGACAATACGCGACACTTACAGATTTAGCCTTGCTAAAATGGGAGACAATTCAACGCTGGTGCTCCTAGTGACTTGACCTGAAAAAATCGCGCTATAAATTCAAATATCAATGGAAATTTATATACGGAAATGGATAAATAAATTACGTCTAGAAAGAAAGTATTGTATTGTATTGTATTTATTAGTGAACAAAACAGGCGTTCAGCCCCGAATACATGTTCACAATAATAATAATAAGTAACAAATAAGATTAATAAGAATAGTCCAACCTGAGCCACCCCTCTCCATTATATACTAAATAACATAAAAAATACCGTCCCGGTTTTATACCAGAACCAACTCCATCTACATCAATTCACAACAGCCTGGTCAATGTTTACATTCTACTGCTGGTGTTACAACTCCATGCTTGTTATCACTCTCACGTACGCAGCCTTCTTACTTCAGCATTTTCATCACCTCTATTGTTCCCTGACCTACTCCAGCATAAGCTGCAACAGCAGCATTACCAGGTTGCATTCCAAACCAGCCATTACATGATTGCATACCAACCCGGCCATCTTATTTCGTCATTGCGTTCCAATCAACCATACCGCAACTTTTACCAATCTGCGTTAACATTGCTTCATTTCATTTCATTCCGTCATAACACTCCATAATAAAATTACCTCTCATCTCCAGAGATTTCGGCAATGAATAACAAATACCAATCACGCCTCCAAAAATTTTGGCCAGCAATACTCCAACACCACATTTTAGCAATACCACACCAACCCCACCTCATATACCACCTCTACTTCTTCTACAAATACACTCACCTTCTACCATCCACCATCTTATACCACCACTTCTCCAACACCACATTTCAACCCTATAACATATCATAATTTAATACTTCCAACACCACACTTCAGCATACCAGCTCTACTCCTTCCACAAATACACTCACCTTCTGCCATCCACCATCTTATACCACCACTTCTCCCACACCACATTTCCACCCTATAACATATCATAACTTGCATTTACCATACACTCATACTCATCCTACCCGTCATAATTACCTACTGAAGACTCCATCTTCTACCAAACCAAAATTTACAAATAGCCGAGTTACATTACTACATCTCCATACCTTTCCACCACCACATTTCAACATATACCACCTCTACGTCCAACACCACATTTCCGCCCTAACACGCACTCGTCTGCCATCACTCAGCATTTATACCAGTCACCAATACAATACAAAATGTTAATAAACTCACCTGTTTCCAGCTCCAAAAATTAAATAGCCATCAACACCACATTTCAACCCTATAACATATCATGACTTGAATACTCAGCCTTCAATACTTCCAACACCACACTTCAGCATACCAGCTCTACTCCTTCTACAAATACACTCACCTTCTGCCATCCACCATCTTATACCACCACTTCTCCAACACCACATTCCAACCCTATAACATATCATAACTACATCTCCATACCTTTCCAACACCACATTTCAACATATACCACCTCTACTTCCAACACCACAATTCAGCCCTAACACACACTCATCTGCCATCACTCAGCATTTATACCAGACACCAATGCAATCTCAGTACCACCATCTCTACTTCTTCTACAAATATATCTTCTATCTCTCCCTGCGCTCCTACTCAAATTCTGAGCGAGGTACTCACGGGTTAACACTGGCCTTACTTTTATACCCTGATCTTGTCTAACTACACCACTACACTCAGCTCTCTCAGCTTCTTGTTGCTCACTCTCCTTTCCCCCATCACCCCTTTGATCTTCAGCCTCTCTCCTGCATTGCCCGTCCACTGCTCTTTCCTTACCGTTGTTCATACTTCCACTTAGCACCTCGCTCTGTCTCTCTTGACACTTTTCAGTACTACTTCCTATAATTACACTTCTACCCTCGTTATCTTTCACTTGCCTATTATCTTCCACTCGTTTGTCATCCCCGTTATTCACTACACTTCTCTTAGCCTCCTCATCTTGTTTCATCCTCCGTTCTAGGTCCATCAGTCTATTCACCGACCATACTCTCCTCCATCTGTTGCCTGTCACCACTAATTCCTGTCCTCTGATGACTGCATTCAACCCTTGCTGCCTAGCTCGTATCATGTGTTTTTTAAGAGTTTTTTCATTCCTCCACTCTTCAGCTCCTATGTCCCTCCTTATCCATATTTTTTCTCCTTGCACGTTACCTGCATTACGCACCACCGTATCAGCCATCAGTGTAGAAAATAATTGCACTTTGATAGGCCTATTACCTCTAAATCTTCCCACTCTTGTCACATCATCAATGTCCACTTCACTGAAATTTATTTTCATTTTACCCTGAATTAAGTCCACTACTTTATATACTATACTCGTCTTATCTTCCTTCTTACCCTCTTGCACTCCATATATAAATAAGCATTTATTTCTGCGACTTCGGGTGTTAACAACTACGTCGGCTTTCAGTTTCGATATCTCCTCTTCCAATCTCCCTATCTCCTCTCTTAATGCTGAAACTTCTTCACCATTTCTTCTCACCTGTGAAGCTGTGTCTTCTATCTTTTCCTGAAACCACCCCTTCATTTTTTCAAACTCCCTCGTTTGTTCCTTGATCATGTTCTTGATTTGTCCGAAGGGACATGTCTCTGCTACCACCTCTGTTACGATTTTTCTGATTGTTTCCATGTCCTCCCAGCTCATATTTCCTCTGGAAGTCGGACCTGGGTTCAGTTCTACTCCCCCAATCCAAAGCAATATCAAAATCACCGCTGCAGAAAGTATAAAGTATCCTATTTTATCCAGTTCTATTCTGCATCTTCTTGTCTTCACTTCTTCTTTCTTCTTCCTTCCCTCCCAACCACCTATGCTCGCCCTGTACTGCTCTGTACCAATCATTGCCTGTAAGCACCTCGCTGCCTTCCAACACTCCGCACTTACACTACCTTCTCCCACTCCAGGGACCCTCCACTCCGTACGTCTGCACTCGCCGGTGGCTCTAGGTGAACTGGGTCTAGAAAGAAAGTGTTATTGAGATATTAACTTCCAAGTTGCTAAAGCAATTCTGGATAAATGAATGAAGAATTATTTTAAAGGTTATTATTCAAAGACTGAAATTAGACATATAAATAAGATGTGAAATAGACTGCTGTGAAATGGCTTGATCCTTCATTTATGCATTACTTTTTTAGCTTTAGCATTCCTGCCTGAACTCTTACGGTTGGATTTGTCTTTTTTCTCATTTAAAACATTGTATCATCACATGAAAACACTTGTCAATAAAAATATCGGCACATTCCCTACTCATATGATGCAATGAATTAACCTTTAATAGCTGGACAATTTTCCTCTTAACATGAAGCCTGCTAACAGAAAGAAAATCTATAAAATCCCGGCTTTAATCTGAGAAGAGGGATAAAAGAAAGAAAAGTATGAAAATGTTGTCGATAGTGATGCTTTGAGGAATATTTACGTACAATTAGAGTAAAAATGTAACATACCCTTGGCTGTATAGTCGAGGATTTTTAAAGTCGCTGGCCTGGAAATGATCTGAACAGATCTTATAATTCTTATATAAGCGTAACGTCCCTTCTTTCTTGTACACCTTATCCAAATCACTTCTGCGACATTTCAAAACCCACAGATCACACCTACAACAACACACCACTATACAATAAATTATGCGTATTATATTTTAAGCCAGTTAAAATATGGATCGAGCAGGTCAGAAGATTATGAAGTACTATAAAGATCTCTGTCACTGGAAGAATATATATGCAAACACAATCTTACTTACATTTTCTTGGTATGAGGGAACCTGAAGAACCTGAAGCCAAACACAGCACATACCGTACCTTTCCCGTCATGTTGAGAGGAGATATCAAGGAATGACACACGCTACTCTTTAATTATGTCAACTCACTGAAAACGCATAAATAACACCAAAAACGTCACACAAAAGTACACGTGCTCTTATGACAGAATCAGTAGTTTTCGGGTCTACTCGCTAGAGAGAGCTCCAATAGCTGTCCCTCGATATCTCGCTCAGTGTCGCGTATTGTCTCTACTGTATTTGATTCAACTGATCGTATGGCTATAATATCGGCTAGATCTATCTTCACAAGAGGACACCATTAGAGTCACTAAACTTCGAAGGCGGAACAGCACAACTGAAATAAGTTAAGTGCAATTTTAATGCCTTATGTTTCTAAATCTGGAGAATTTATAGAGTTTTCAAATCCAGATCTGGTGATTTCTGGTGTTTTTCAAATCCATATCTGGTGATAATAAGTATCTAGGAGTTGGCGTGATTGGGGTCGATGATGGTGTAAGATTATGATGGCAGCGCACACGTCTCGCTCCGGTCACTGGTGCAGCGGCTTTTTCCCGTCTGTAGATAAGTAGAGTGTTTTATGTTTGTGTTTGTATCCTAGTAAATTTTCTTTTGTGTTTGTTCCGGTGCTAGTATAGTGTAATCCCCTTTTGGAATACTATGTCTGTAGATAGTGGAGGTGGCCCTTTAGGACGACCTCCTGATATTGGTAAAGATGCCGTGCGTGAGGACTTACACATGGACGCTAGTAATACTGATACCCAACGAGATAGTTCTCAAGATTCAATACGTGCCATGGATCAGCGTCCGCACGTTCCTGTGCCTACCTATTCTAACACTCATCTTGGCCCTTACATAGTATTTGTCGAATCGACTGAATCTCAAAATAAAATAGGACATATTCACCCTATGACTCTGGGTCGGATTTTCTATGAGAAGCAAATTGGTGACGTCAAGGCCATCCATAGGAAGGGAAGAAATAGAATTCAAGTTACTTTCATGTCTAGTAAGGCTGCAAACGCCTTTCTTTCTCATCCCATTCTTACAGAAAGGAAATTGACAGCTTTTATTCCGTCCTCGAATATTCAGCGAGTTGGGGTAATACGGGGAGTAGACACTACTATTTCCGAATCCGACATTCTCACCTATTTAGACTCACCATATCCTGTAGTGAAAGTACAACGTCTAAATAGACGTTCATCCAAAGAAGGAAAAACTGAATATATCCCTACCGGTACTGTGAAGGTTGTATTCGAAAGTCAACAACTTCCGAAAAGTGTGTCCATTTTTAAAGTCATTTTAGAGGTTCAGGCCTTTATATTCTCTCCTTTATTATGCAAACGATGTCAGCGGTATGGACACACCGCCACTAATTGTCGTTCCAGGGAGCCGCGCTGTGGACAATGTTCACTAAATCACTCTACCGAAAATTGCACTCATCTCTTAGTTGCATGCGCTAATTGTGCTGAAAATCACCCTGCGGGGGCTGAATGTTGTGAAATCCACAAACAACAGAAGGAAATTAAACGCATTATGAGTGTTGAAAACAAATCATATTTCGAAGTGAAAAACTCTTTTGCCCCATTAGCATCCATATCTAATCCCCTTACGATGCCACAACATTTCCCTCCTTTACCCACTCGATCTTCCCAATCGGAAGAAACTCTCCCTCGAAAGCGTAAATTTACTATGGTAGTTCGGAACCCTCCCCGCCCACCTGTCACACCAGGTTATGACAGGGCATCATATCTTAATTTGATAAGTAATCCGAAAATGGTTCCAGAACATTCTGGCACTCCAATGGTGCGTTTGATACCTGCTACTCCTACCGAGACTGCATCTACATCACGGAAGTCCAGTCCTCAAGGGCAACCTACGGATCCCCCCGCACCAATATCGGCATCTCCCTCTGTCATGGCTTTACCTTGTAAATCAAACGTTTTTTCTAATGAACACTGTCGAAACGCCTTTACAAAATTTGCAGCTTTACTAGAAGAACTGGGACCGAACGACCCATGGAAGCATAAGTTAAAATCATTACATGATGAGATTCTTCTGTCCGTCTGCTCATCTCTATCGCCTGCTTCTTCTTGAAAGTAACTTCTGCCCATGCGGTCGGGCAGTAGGTACTGTACATCACTTCTTTTTTTCAGTGTCAGACAACTGCACATCAATGTCGCGAATTCATAGCTAAGCTTCTTCATGCGGGTTACCAACTGCCGTTAAACGTTTCGTGTTTCGTGTCCTAACCGACTTTTCACGTTGTGGACTTAATCGTCAATTTTTTTATTGTATGTAACATCCATTTGTAACCTTTTCCTTTCATCTGGGTACGGACTTGCACATCCTCACCCTTATATGTGGTCCGGTTTTTGTTTGTTTGTAGTAAGACGTCGTGACAGACCACACAGACGTGAAGAATTAGAACCCTGTGTCCCAGTGTTTTTGTGTTCTTCCCTGATCGTTTAGCCTATATATCATTGGTATTTTCCTAAGTTTCATCCTTAACCGTTGCCATTCACTTTTTTACATAGCTCTCCCTCCTCTTTCGTAGTGTACTACTTTTTTCTACTGTTGGCACCTCTCCCCGACATTAATTAACCCGCAAGCCAGTGACTGGACGTAGCGTCTTACGACGATGTCCAACAACTAACCAAGAAGAAGAAGAATTATGATGGCAGTGGACCGATCTCGGATCTTGATGCTACTATCGATTGAGAAAAATATGGCGCGTTCCTGGGGGACGGATGGTTGACACATGGCTGTGTTTACGTCGTGTTGAGAGAATAATAAGCGGTATTTTGGCAGTCTTATTTGCGTATAAAGTATAAACCCCGTGAATTCGCAGATTTTCTCGTGTTAACAGTACAGTGCAGTATTGGAAGTGTATGTTACGTCTATGTGGAGCTAAACCGATCGAATTACACTGACGCAGGTAAAATACTTTAAAGACAAAAGTTTAATGATGAATGGATAACGGCAAAATTTCAGCGTCAAATCCAAACTTTTTCCAAACCTAATTTGTGTTTAGCAAAGCTGACATGTATTGATTTACTTAATTTTACTCTTCAATTACCATCTCTTTAATGGATGCAATTCTGTAGTTCCCAATATTCTAATTATCTTCATATGTGCAGATATCGGTTTGAGACTTCTATCTCCAGCATCAGAACCGGAAGTGATGCACACATTCAAGTACCCCCAGAAGATTCCCATACCAGCTGCTGATGACATTTGTACCATTTTTTGAAGTCTTCTCTTACCTCATAATAAAATACCAGAGATAGGAAATTTTCAGAAAAACGATTGCAAGAAACAAGAAGAAGTTTTGGAGTCATTAATATTTGGTTTGTAGTGTCACTGATGTTAGAAAATATAGATGGGAGATATCCACAGTTTTCTGCAACTGTATGAACTCTTATATACTTTTCAAACACTTGAGATAGGCTATGTATTAAATAAAGGAGCAAGTACTATGTATATACATGATTTTAATTCTGAGTGACTTATCTTTTACAAATTATTCACCAGTAAATTATTGTCATTTTTTACAGGAGTTTGAAATTTGGACACAGTTGCATGAAAATCACATGCTACTGAATTTGAAATAGGCTTAGGCATGAGACAGATTGATTTTGCATTTTGAACATTTTGCTTTCGGTACTCCATTGCATTCTGGTTCCGGTCCTGCAGTGTAGGAGTTGCGTGCCTGCCTCTTACCCAGAGGCCCCGGGTTCAAATCGTGGCCAGGTTGGGGATTTTTACCTGGGTCTGAGGGCTGGTACAAGGTCCACTCAGCCTGCTTGATTACAATTGAGGAGCTATCTGACGGTGAGATGGCAGCCCCAGTGTAGAAGGCCCAGAATAACGGCCGAGAGGATTTGTCGGGGTGACCATACAACACCTCATAATCTGCAGGCCTTTGGGCTGAGCAGCTGTCGCTTAGTAGGCCATGGCCCTTCAGGGCTGCTGCGCCATGGTGTTTGGTTTTATGCATCCTGGTCTTTTCCATGGACTCTCTTTTTCATCAAAGTGGCTAATTTCATTTTTACATGCATTCATATTTTTATTGGTGTAGATTGTACTGCATACAAATTTGTCTGATAGGCTATTAAAAAAATACTGTCATCAGCAATAAATTTATTGAAGGAATCAGTTGCTAAGTTAATGAGTCTCGAGTCTTTGTTATTCTCCATGTCAGATTATTATGATTAATTTCTGAATCCTCTTATTCACTATCACTATCTTCTGTTAAGTTAGTATAGTTGAAGTTGATGGAATATCACTTGAATTTACCACTAATTCATGTGTAATATTATCACTCTCTGCCAGAATGACTACATTCTTACTAGAACCATGAGTTCTAGTTTCATTTTCACATCACTGGGAGAAGCCAAAACAGAATCATCTGATCCGTATCCATTTATTGAGTGAACAGTTAGGCTACTTTATTCCTTCCTTTTCTCCTGTAACAACTGTTAGGACACAACCTCTCTCCTTGTGGCTGCCATTGTAGCCTGGTGTAACCTGGAAGTCACCCCATTTATTTATTATTATTATTATTATTATTATTATTATTTCTTCAATTTTGGCCTACTTTGGACCACATCAATACTTTAGCCCTGCGCGGAACGAATGTCGTTTGTTTACACACTCGCGACCTTCTCGGGAAGGATGTTGTCAAGTGGTAGTCAATGCTGCCAACTCTCTTCTTAGGAACTAGTGAGTAAGTGGTGCTTTGATAGGAGGTGGTGATGATTATTGTTACACCATTGGTCTGGACAGGTTCTTGCCGTGCAGACGGTTAGGATAGGACCTGGACAAGGCCAGTGATATAGGGACAAGAAACGGGGGTCTGGGGGCGTACACCCCCAGGTCAGAAGCGGCCTTATGCCTATATTTTTGTGTGGAAACACGATTGGTCTGGACTGGTTCTTGGCATGATGACGGTTAGGATAGAATCTGGAAAAGACCATTGGTCTGGACTGGTTCTTGCCGTGCAGACGGTTAGGATAGGATCTGGACAAGACCTGAGATATAGGGACAAGCAAAAGGGCGTTTTTATTGTGCTGGGATTGGTAACGGATTATGATTATCATAATTGACGGGAATGAGATCACGTTACATGTTATAATTCTCATGTTAGGTCCGTATTGAAATGTACGTAAATACAAAGTATGTTACAAGTGTTATTTTTTTAATACCCACCTATTCCATACAAAGAGGTGAATATTTAAAAAAAATAACACTTGTAATGAGATCACGTGCTGCTTTACGTTGGCCAGTAGGAATGCAAGTAGCTACTCCAGCATGAAAATGGCATGTAATACTCTTCATTAGCTTATAAAAGTAAATGTAGTTCTTGGGGCAGGGTGGTGGGTTCCTGGACATAGCTATGAACACATCTCTCCTCTGAGATGCATTCCAAGTAAGATTTCATTAATTTCCACTTACCTACAACGTTAAAAAAATCTTGTCTCCAGGACTGGAGTTTTACCGGGACCACAGTAAACAATTGACTTGCTGGTTAGTCTTTTCTCCTCTCAGAACTTCATTTTGCTGTGGTTCCTCTTCTCTGATCACATGTTCTTGGACTTTACATTTTGCTTTTCTGGAACCCCTTGAATTTATGAATTTTAGATTTCTTTTGGATTGATGCCAAATTCCTCCATGACTTTTCTTGTTTCTTCTACCCATTTAGTAGTTGCTTTTAATTTGAGGATGAAGTTAAAGATTTCCTTTCTTAGCCGACTCTCGTTCATTCTTGTGAGGTGCCCTTAAAACTTCAGTCTCCTCTTACGTATGGTGTCTGTGATCTTCTCTGTCTGTCTGTATAGATCTTATAGATCTTTTTTTTTTTTCTTTTTTTATAATTTGCTCTACATCGCACTGACATAGAGAGGTCTTATGGCGACAATGGGATAGGAAAGGCCTAGGAGTGGGAAGGAAGTGGCCGTGCCTTAAGGTACAGCACCACGGAAAACCATGTTCAGGGCTGCCGACAGTGGAGTTCGAACCCACTATCTCCTCCCGGATCCAAGCTCACAGCTGTGCGCATCTAACTGCATGTCCAACTCGCCCTGTACTGACATCTTTCTTAAGACTGTTATTAAAAACATTTATGCTTTTGAGACCTTTTCTATCGTGAAATTACCAGCATTTCGCCCCAGTGTAGCAGTGGGCTCATCAGTTGGATTGCTACATCTTTCCAAGATGCTGGCGGTTAGTGTATGGTTAGGACACCACTACAAGCCTCGTATCTAGGACAATGTAGTGAGGGTGCATATTATTATTATTATGCTAGGAAACCATCCAGTGGAAAGTGTGGAAACCTTTACGTAGGCCTACCTCGGCAGTGTAATATCTCGAGACACACTAGGTACAAAACAGTACAAAAGAGCTCTCATGTTTACCAGCAAGTATGAACACTACTCTGGGATCCCAAAGTACCAACAGAATCAAAGCTGGTGATGTTCAATCAGTACTTCATACCAATCTTAACCTATGGTATCAAAACCTGCACCCTCACTAAGAAGGACTCATCAAGGTTGTAAGCATTTGAGATGAAGTTCCTGAGGTCCACAATTCAAAAAAGAAAACTGGACAAGTTAAGAAATGACGTGGTTAGGAAAAAAGCTGGGATTGGGAGATCATTATTAGATGGGGTCACTCTGTCCAGATTGAGGTGGTTCGGGCATGTAATAAGGATGGAGCCAAACAGGACAGCTTATGTTAACTTGGATAGATATGTGGCAGGAAAATGGATGGTGGGAAGACCAAGAACCCACTGGATGGACACTTAATGATGTACATTGCAGATTGGGGAAGGACATTGGAGGACATTATTATTATTATTATTATTATTATTATTATTATTATTATTATTATTATTATTATTATTATTATTATTATTATTATTATTTCAATTATTATTATTATTAAAACCATTATTTCTGATTATGTTAGCCATGTTTGCAAAACTACTTACTGGTTTGCTAGAAGGCAGTTTGAGTTCAGGAAAAGTTATTCCAGTTATTGTAGAATATCAGCAAGATATAGCAGATATTTATGATTCAAGAGGTCAAATGGATTGTGACCTATGCAAGTCATTTGATAGGGTAGATCATAGGAGACTGCTGATGGAAATAATGGTTATTGGCCTAGACAAAAGAGTGGTTGAATAGATGGTTACATTTCTAGAAAATGGAACTCAGAGTATTAGAGTAGGCGAAGTGTTATTTGATCCTGTAATGATTAAGAGAGGGATCCTGCTGGGCAGTATTATTGAATCTTTGTTTTCTTATCTCCAGCTCCATGGCTAAATGGTTAGCGTGCTGGTCTTTGGTGCAGAGGGTGCGGGTTCGATTCCCGGCCGGGTTGGGAATTTTAATCTTCATTGATTAATTCCGATGGCTCGGGGGCTGTATGTGTGTGCCGTCTTCATTAAAATTCATCACAGGTAGGACCCATCTTTATAGACGCAAAGGTCACCTATACAGAGTCAGCTCGAAAGACCTGCACCAGGCCTCTCCGGAGGCCATACACCATTATTATTATTATTATTATTATTATTATGTTTCCTTATATAAATGATACAAGTAAAGAACTGGAATCACAGATAAGGCTTTTTGCAGACGATATTATACAGTATAAAATAGTAACTAAATTACAGGATTGTGAGCGATTGGAAGAAGAGACAATGTTTTGAGATGGACAGCAGATAATGACCGGGCAAGTTGGCCGTGCGGTAAGGGGCGCACAGCTGTGAGCTTGCATCTGGGAGATAGTGGGTTCGAACCCCAATGTCGCCAGCCCTGAAGATGGTTTTCCATGGTTTCCAATTTTCACACCAGGCTGTACCTCAATTAAGGCCACAGCTGCTTCCTTCTCGCTCCTAGGCCTTTCCTATCCCATCATCACCATTAGACCTGTCTGTGTCGGTGTGACGTAAAACAAATTGTAAAAATAATAATAATAATAATAATAATAATAATGGTAAATGGGATGAAAATTCAAGTAGCAAGTTTCACCGAGAAGAAAAGTCTTCTCAAGTCTTAATTACTGCGTTGTTGGGCTGAAAGTACTTCATGGATAACACTGTAAGTACCTAGGTGTTGATATAAGGAAAGATCTTCATTGGGGTAATCACATTAACGAGGTTGTAAATAAAGGATACAGACCTCTATGAGGGTATTTGGGGATTGTAGTAAGTTTTTAAAGGCCGAGCAAGTGGCCACGCAGTTTGGGTCACGTAGGTATCAGCTTGCATTGGGGAGATAGTGGGTTCGAACCCTACTGTCGAAAGTCCATGGTTTATATAAAAAATATTATAATATTTATGGATCCACCTTTTCAATACAATACAATCCACTATTTCATGTGGTTAAAATTTATACATAATACTTAAAAATCATAGGTACATGTTTCACCCTTTTTTACAGGCATCATCAGCCTATCTCAATCTTAAAATTATTGGATATGGGATCTTTCTAATCTTAAAAGCTATACAGTAAAATGTTGGACAGTGATCTCATAAAATGTTATACTATAACATCTAAAATGTTAATGCACAGAAAGTATGTTAAAATATACTGTGAATTAACAGTTTTGATGATTATGATGTTGTTAATCTCGAATATTTGAGTGTTTAAAACTAAAATGGGTCCTCTTCTTATACACCATTAGGACTACGACAGCCTTGAGTGTAAAAGCACAATCATCCAAGGAGAATATTTGTTCCACTCCCATAACTTGAGTTCAAGATAGGAAAATCAATGTCAGTTATTTAAAATAGAAGTGTGAACGTATCAATTGTGTTAAAATATATACGGTTGATTTATCAGAAAGTCGTAGAAAAGAAGATGGGACTTCTTGTAGGAGACATTGCTACTGATAAAATGTTGAGGTGTCAAAGCTAGCTGATGTCAGTGTTTAACTATGTTGGTACGGTAATCAATTGGCTCCAAAAGACAGTCAAGTGCGAATTATTATCCCTGTTGAAATATTTGTTCAAAGAAATGATAGAGTTTTACCTGAAACAAAATGTTAGAGAGCTGGTTGAATGGTAATGTGCATGAGACTTCCCATACGTCAAAAATGCCTAAGGCGGTACTTACTCGTACGGTGAGTGTTAAGTACATCAGACTGTTCCAGCAATGCTAGCTTGACTGACCTTTCTACTTCTAGTATTATAACGGTGTGGCTGAGACGGTGAAGGATACCGAGGGGGGAGGTGTGGGGGGAGGAAGCATGGGCGGATTCTTGCGCGCAGATGTTGTTGTTAGAGGGCTGTTAGGGGCAGGATGGGCGGGCCTAACATTTGGCGAGGTGGTGGTAGCTTTAGAGCAAAAAGTTCTAAAAGTCTGCGGGAATGTGTTATGTTTCAAATTCACAATACCTAATAACTTTGGAGTTAGCTCATATAAAGGATTTTTTTGCCTCAGTGGCATCATTAAGATTGTGGTCTTTGTTATAGTCCATTGTTTCGCATTTTAATATCAGGCCACGGTCACTTCCATCTGACTCCTAGCTGCTTCCTATCCCATTGTCGCCATAAGACCTACCTGTGTTAGTGTGATATAAAGCAGAAAAAAATAAATGTAAAGGATGTGGCACCGAGCTCGATAGCTGCAGTCGCTTAAGTGCGGCCAGTATCCAGTATTCGGGTGATAGTAGGTTCGAACCCCACTGCCGGCAGCCCTGAAAATGGTTTTCCGTGGTTTCCCATTTTCACACCAGGCAAATGCTGGGAGGCTGTACCTTAATTAAGGCCACGGCCGCTTCCTTCCCACTCTTAGCCCTTCCCTGTCCCATCGTCGCCGCAAGACCTATCTGTGTCGGTGCGACGTAAAGCAACTAGCAAAAAAAAAAAAAAAAAAAAGGATGTGGCAAATAATTGCCTGGTAAGACCACAATTAAAGTATGGTTCCAGTGCATGGAACCCATACGAGGATTACTTGCGAGAACTGCAAAAGATCCAAAGGAAAAGCAGCACACTGTGTTATGGTTGATTTCCGAAAAAGGAGTACATACATTTTCATTATAGACCGTTATGCCTTTCAGCGTTCAATCTGCAAGCCTCCGTGAATTTACTAAACGTCACCACAATCCTCTATTTGCAACTAGTGCTGTGGCCTCATTTAGTTCTATACCTCTTATCTTTAAATCATTAGAAGCTGAGTCTAACCGTCGTCGTCTTGGTCTCCCTCTACTCCTCTTACCCTCCATGCCAGAGTGCATTATTCTCCTAGGTAACCTATCGTCTTCCATTCGCCTCACATGACCCCACCACCGAAGCCGGTTTATGCCCACTGCTTCATCAAGTTCATTCCTAACTTAGCCTTTATCTGCTCATTCCAAGAACCCTCCTGCCATTGTCCCCACCTGTTTCTACCAGCAATCATCCTCGCTACTTTCATATCTGTTACGCTAACTTATGAATAAGATATCCTGAGTCCACCCAGCTTTCGATCCCGTAAAGCAAAGTTGGTCTCAAAACAGACCGATGTAAAGATAGATTCGTCTGGGAGCTGTCCTCCTCCTTACATAATACTGTTCATCACAACTGCGAGCTCACTACATTAGTTTTATTGCACCTTGATTCAATCTTGCTTACTATACTACCATCCTGGGAGAACACATCCTGAATACTTGAAATTATCTACCTATTCCAGCTTTGTATCACCAATCTAACATTCAGTTCTCTTCGATTTCTTACTTACTGTTATCAGTTTAGTCTTTGAAAGGCTAATTTTCATAACTTACTCATTGCACCTATTTTCAAGTTCCAAGATATTAGACTGCAGGCTTTCGGCACAATCTGCCATTAAGACCAAATCGTGAACATAGGCCAGACTGCTTACTACATTTCCACCTAACTGAATCCCTCCCTGCCACTTTATACCTATCAGCAGATGATCCATGTAAACTCCAAACAGCAGAGGTGAAAGATTACAGCATTGTCTAACCCCTGTATGTACCCTGAACCAAGAGCTCATTCTACCATCAATTCCCTCTGCAGCCCAGTTGTCAATATAAATGCCTTTGATTGATTTTAATAATCTATCCTTAATCCCAAAGGAGTAATATTATGAAAATGTTGCAAACTTTGGGTTGGGAAGAATTGAGAGTAAGGAGATGAGCTGCTAGACTAAACAGTATGTTAAGAGCTGTCATTGGAGAGATGGCATGGAATGACATTAGTAGAAAAATAATCTTGAGTGGAGCTTTTAAAGATTGGGAAGATCATAATATGAAGATAAAGTTGAAAGAGGACAAATTGGGCAAATTTTCATAGGAAGAGGAATTAGGGATTGAAACAATTTATCAAGGGAAATGTTCAATTAATTTCCAAGTTCTTTGAAATCATTAAACCAAATACTAGGTAAGCAATTGATAGATAATCTGCCACCTGGGCAACAGCCCTGCATACATATCGATCTATCTATCTATCTATCTATCTATCTAGCCTATCTATTTATTTATTTATTTATTTATTTATTTATTTATTTATTTATTTATTTATTTATTTATTTAGTTAGTTAGTTAGTTAGCTTTCGCTTCTTGTTTATTTTATTCTTGACTTAATAATATATTTTTATCTTTCAGTTTTCTTCTTTCAACATTTGAGCTTGCTTCAGTTGTTATGTAGACCAGATATTGGCAACTATGTCCATGGACATCAAGATTGAACCTGTATGGTCAGAGGAGCCATTTATCGTGAGTTACACACACATTACACATTTTTTAGTCATAGAAATTGACAAGTTCTAAGTTGTCGTGTTAATTTTAAAAGGCCAAGGTGTTGGTTTTAATCCTGGCCAAGATTCATGTATTTTTGTAGACAAGTAAATCCTTTTGAGTCATAAGTGAATATACAGTCCATCTTAGAAGAGAAATTGTTTCCAGTGCAGTCATTTTTATGAAGTTAGAACATTTTGACCTGGTGCAAGTGACATTTAACAGAGTGAAATTTCTACGGATGGAGCACATTGAGTGAGTGGGATTATATGAGACCACTGCAGCCCCGTAGTTGGAAAATTCTTAGTCCTCTACCAAAACACTTCCGTTTCAACGCAGACTATAAAAAAATCTATCGTGAGCGCACAGGTTCATTGAGTAAAATCTTCTTGGAAATTGTAATTCGCCAGCTTGGAGAGAATGTAACAAGACGAGCTTAAGGGCACCTAGACATGAAAGATTATAAGTATTTCATATTTTGGTTGTTTGCTGTTTAAAAAAAAAAAAAAAAAATAGAGTTAGCTTTCTTGTGTCCAAAAATAAGTAATATGTATAAGTTTCTGCAAGAAATATAGTTGCTGCACTGACCAAGCGACTGTGCAGTTTGGGTCATGCAGCTATCGGCTTGCATTTAGATCATGGGTATGAAACGCTCTGTCAGCAGCACTGAAGATAGGTTTCTGTGGTTTCCCATTTTCACACCAGGCAAATGCTGGGGCTGTTCCTTATGGCCACGGTTGCTTCGTTCCTACACCTAGCCCTTTCCTATTTTCCTCTCCCACCATTGCCTTAAGACATGTCCGTGTCGTTGCTTCATAAGGCAAATTGTAAAAAAGCCTGTGATGATGCTTAGTTGCCTAGCTATAGCTAAAGCTTCTAGCTGGCACATTTCACTTATAACTGCATATCCATATTACCTCTTTCCATTCATTTAATCTTACAACCTATTTTCAACATGAAGGTGCTTCATTTTTTGGACACAAAATGCTGGTGACTACTATTTATTTCTTGATGCTGAGTTTTACTTTCTCTCCAGTCACAAGTGCTGTACAATTTTTTGTTGATATCATACCTTCTTCCTGCTGAACGATTTCCAATATTTGATGCTTCTTCAATATCACATTGCTTTTCCTTAGTTGTGAATGAGCGTAATTTGTTGCACTTGCAGCCATACTTAACATGTGGTTCACACCTGTCTTCTAATAGGTACAGATACATACCAGCAGCTAGCTGTGCACTTCCACTTCCCACAGCTCCTGTATACTAATTCAGCATGAAATTAATTTGATTTTTTTTTCAAATTGCTTTACGTCGCACTGACACAGATCTTATTGTGACAATGGGGTAGGAAAGGGCTAGGAATGGGAAGGAAGCGGTTGTGGCCTTAATAAAGTTACAGCCCCAGCATTTGCCTGGTGTGAAAATGGGAAACCACGGAAAAACAGCAGCGGTACAATCAAATTCCCCTTTATTTTTGATTTGCCTTTGTGTACAGAAGAATTAGAAGAATTAGTTCACTCTGTACATGCAAGACTCTATCTTTGATGTTCGAGGAAACACCCGCCATTTCATTAGCATTAGGTTAAACCAGGAAACTAGACGTGAACTCTTACCTGTGTCTGAGAACCTACTGTTGTGCACGTCACTGTTCTCAGACAGGCACGGTGTTGTTTGTTGGCTCTCTACCTTTCTGTTACAATAATTGCTGTTTATATATTACTAGCAATTACCCGCAGCTTTGCTCGCGTGGACTTAATAGTTTGATCAAAGTAATCATTCCTCTCCATTGTACTAAGACATTATCTGAAAATTCCTCAAGTATAAAAATTGAGTTTTATTTACCCCGGCAAATCTTTGTAAACCATGTTTGTGGTATTACTTTTTGGGGCTGAGACGACCATGCGACATAGAACTGTACATGTGAAAAACAATCTCAACTCAAGTCGAAAAAATAAATACGTGTTTCTTTATTTTTAAAGGAGATTTCAAATACCTACTCCCACACCTGTAACATCTTCAGTTTTTGAGGTATACACAAGTATCCCCATAAAAAGAATTCAACCCCTTTGTCAGTCCTTTCCCCACCCTCACCCACATCTAAGTTTATTTTCCGAAAACAAAAATACATGTTTATTTTTAAAGGAGATTCCAAATACCAATTTTCACGTCTGTAACATCTTCAGTTTCTAAGATATAAGTATCCTCACACAAAGAATTCAACAAATTTTCCAAATCATTTACTCCCCTTAAGTGGATTTTCCGAAGACAAAAGAACACTTGTTTCTTTTCTTTGAAATAAGATTCAAAATACACATGTTCATGCCTATAACATCTTCAGTTTTTGAGTTATAAGTATCCTCATAATAAGAATTCAACTCCTTTTTCACCCCAGCCCATTAAGTTGACCCCCCCCCCTCGAAAAAATGCGTGTTTTTAAGGCGATTCCAAATACAGATTTTCACGTGTGTAACCTTAAGTTTTTTAGACATAAGTTTCTCCATAAAAAGAAATAAATTTTTCACTTCCTTACACTCTCCCCCCCCCCCCCCCCCTCTCCTTTAGTGACATTTCCAAAAACCAAACAAACTTGTTTCTTTATTTATAAAGGAGCTTTCAAATGCTTGTTATCATGACTGTAACATCTTCAGTTTTGAAATATATATATTCTCATAAAAAGGAATTAAACTCCTTTCTTACCGCCCCCGCCCCAAGTTGATTTCCCAACCCCCCTCCCCGAAATGCGTGTTTCTTTATTTTTAAATTAGATTTCAAATACTAATTTTCATATCTGTAACATTTTCAGTTTTTGAGATATAAGTATCCTCATACAAAGTATTCAACCAATTTTTCAATTAATTCCCTCCCCTTAAGTAGATTATCCAAAAACAAAAGATTACGTGTTTCTTTACTTTGAAAGAAAATTCCATATACAGATTTTCATGTATGTAACATCTTCAGTTTTTTAGATATAAGTATCCTCATGAAAACAATTCAACTCCTTTTTCACTCCATCCCCGCTCGTTAAGTTGGTTTCCCCCCACCCAAAAAAAATGCGTGTTTCCTTATTTTTAAAGGAGATTCCAAATATCAATTTCCACATCTGTAACCTTCAGTTTTGAGATATAAGTTTCTCCAGAAGAAGAATTCAATTTTTTTTACATCCTTTCACACTCCCCACTCAAGTGAATTTTCCAAAAAACAAACAGTACCCGTTTCTTTAAAAGAGCTTCCAAATACCAGTTATCACGACTGTAACATCTTCACTTTTTGAGATATATGTACCCTCGTAAAAGCATTTCATCTCAGTTTTCATTCCCCCCCACCCTACCAAGTTGATTCCCCCACCAAATGCGTGTTTCTTTATTTTTAAAAGAGATTCCAAATACCAGTTTTCACGTTTGTAACATCTTTAGATTTTTTTGGTATATATACATTCTCATACAAAAAATTCAACTAATTTTTCAATTCCCCTGCCCCCGTTAAGAATTTTTTTCCGAAAACCAAAGAATACGTGTTTCCTTATTTTTAGGGGAGATTCCAAATACCAATTTTCACATCTCCAACATGTTTAGTTTTTGAGATATACTGTAGATGCGTTAATTTTAAAAATTTGCCCCCTTTATCAGTTCCCCTCAAGTGGATTTTCCTAAAAAATATTTATGTTTCTTTACATTTACAGGAAATTCAAAATACCAGTTTTCAAATCTGTAATGTTGAAATGTTATATCTAAAAAAATGAAGATGCTACATACATGAAAATTTGTATATGGAATTTTCTTTCAAAGTAAAGAAACACGTAATCTTTTGAATGTGTCTGAGATAATTTACAGATATTGTCTTTTTACAAATTCACCCGGTTTGTCACTCCTGTTCACCCCCTATTCATCGGATTATCCAAAAACACAAAAATATGTGTTCATTTATTTTCAAAGGAGATTCCAATTTCAATTTTCCGGTCTGTAACATCTTCAGTTCTTGAGATATAAGTCTCCTCATAAAATGTGTAAAACCCCTTTTCTCCCTTTTTCAGCTCCTTTAATGGGATATTGTGAAAAGAAAAAAAACAAGTGTTTGTTTATTTTTAAAGAAGATTCCAAATACCAATTTTTACATCTGTAAACTTTTAAGTTTTTGAGTTATAGATGTCCTTATTTTAAAAATTCACTCCCATTTTCGCCCCCTTAGCGACAGAATATCCAAAAATCTTCCCTTAGCGAGCACCTACATGTTAATATGAATGTATTCCCAAAATTTCATTTCTTTATGTCCAGTAGTTTTGGCTCACCGAGCTCGATAGCTGCAGTCGCTTAAGTGTGGCCAGTAACCAGTATTCGGGAGATAGAGGGTTCGAACCCCACTGTCGGCAGCGCTGAAGATGGTTTTCCGTGGTTTCCCATTTTCACACCAGGCAAATGCTGGGACTGTACCTTAATTAAGGCGACAGCCGCTTCTTTTCTATTCCTAGCACTTTCCTGTCCCATCATCGCCATAAGACCTATCTGCGTCAGTGCGACGTGAAGCAACTAGCAAAAAGAAAAAGTTTTAGCTCGGCGATGATGAATCAGTTAGTCAGTCAGTCAGGACAAGTTATTTTATATATATATATATATATATATATAGATTAATGAGCTTGTCCTTCATCATTAATAAGTATTTTTCTTATTTTATTAGGTACCCGACCCTGGAGGAGGTACAGTTATCAACGTTGTGCAAGATATGGCTACACAGGTTATTCCAAGCATCAAAACAGAAGAATTGGATCCAGTACCTGACGGAGAAATGAGACAGGTTGAAATTATAAGTGACATTGTTTCTGATACTAAAACTGAAAAGACAACCCCACCAAGAAAAGAATATAGGGAAATCTTTCACAGTGCAAGTGAGGCATTTGCAGATGTTAGAATACCAGAAACTGGAGGTGATTCAAGACTGACTCAGTCATCAATAGTGACTGTCTGGATCAAACAAGAAGCAAAAGATGAGAATGAGGTAAGTTGTTATTTTTAACTCTTCTTCCTATATCAGGCCTTTCTGACTGAGGCACCAACAGGGCTTAGGCCAGCCCCGGCAGCAGCATTGATGCTGAGCTGTAGCACCAGTGAGGTGGGAGGAGGTGGGAAGTGACTGAGGCGGCACCACAGAACGTCAAGTCAGCACGCAGTTTACCTAAACAATTATGCTAATTTTGTGAATACGTAAACACACCCTTTATTTTCTACATATTTTATGTTTGCCTTTATGTACACTTAGGATTTAAGTCTCTCATAGTGCATTGGCACTGCCGGTGGCTCCAAGTAGCCTACGCACTGGCCTCCACGATATGCTCTAGCCATGCGTCTTGGTAGGTGTGCTATTTACCAACTGATGAGCCCAACTTAGCACACTGGGTCGAAATGGTGGCAACCAGGAATGAGTTAGATGGAAGATTTATAATGTCCAATAATGGACCAACTGTATTGGTATTATAAATTCACTCATTCGGGACAAATACTTCAGGTTTCCTATGGGAATCAAGGAATCAACATCTATATCATTTGATGGCCAGGCAGGCATCGATTTTTGAATCGAGACAAAGTCTCTCGTAGTGCATTGACACTGCCGCTGGCTCCAAGTAGTCTACGCAGTGGCCTCCAAGGTATGCACTAGCCATGTGTCTTGGTAGGTGTGCTATTTACCAACTGATGAGTCCAACTTAGCACACTGAGGCGAAACGCTGGCTACCAGGAATGACTTATCCGCTTTAAAAATTTATAATGTCCATTAATGGACCAACTATGTTGTTATTAAGTGGTATGTTCCGAGCTGTCAATGGAGAGATGGCGTGGAATGACATTATTAGACAAATAAGCTTGAGTTGTGTCTTTAAAAGTAGGAAAGATCACAATATGAAGGTAAAGTAGGAATTCATGAGGACAAATTTTGGCAAATATTCGTTTATAGGAGGAATGGGAGTTAGTGATTGGAATAATTTACCAAGGGATGTGTTCAATAAATTTCCAATTACTTTGAAATCATTCAAGAAAAGGCTAAGAAAACAACAGATAGGGAATCTGCTACCTGGGCGACTGCCCTCAATGCAGATCAATAGTTCAATAGTAATAAATTGATTGAGCCACTGGGGCCTCTTTTCATTGCCTCTTACGACAGGTAGAGGATACCGTGGTTGTTAATCTACTGCCCCCACCCACAGTTGGAGAAAATGTGACAAGTTTTGTTGTAAATGTGTGTTCCTGTACAACGGGTTTGGCTGATAAGGAATTTGTATAAAGCCAACTAAGCTGTGGTTAAAGTAAGTGGCAAACTGTCTGGGAATTTCAAGATCCAGAAAGGTGTCCAAGAGGGCTGTAACAGGTGTATGCATAAGTCTTTTCCGGTTTCACTTAGAGATGGCACCAGCAAACGGTATGCAGCGAATGAATTTGACACTCACGTCAGTTTGTTCATCTGACATTAACCTACCAACACACACAAGTTGAGTGATCATGTCGACGTTTGTGCCTGAAAAAGAACATTTGCGGCATGCATTGCTTTTGTTATTTAATCAAAAGAAAAAGGCTGTGGAAAGTCATTGTTTGCTGATAGAAGCATATGGTGAACACGCTGCATCGATTAGAATAGGTGAGAGATGGTTTTGACAGTGATTTCAATATGTTTTGTGCTTGGTGGGACCAGAACGGTATTGTGTATAACTCTTGAAGCCCGGTGAAACCGTTAATGCACAACACTACCTCCAACAAATGATTAATTTAAATCACACTTTGATCGAAAGATGACCGGAATGGACCAGAAGACATCGCAGAGTGATTTTGTTACCCGACAGTGCGCCGTCTCACTTAGCGAAACCAGTGAAAGACACCTTGAAATCGCTTGGATGGGACATCTTCTGCACCCGCCGTACTGCCCTGACCCGGCGCCATCTATCACCACTTCGCATCAATGGGGCACACGCTCGCAGAGCAGCACTTCAGCAATTTGGAGGGAGTTGGAAAATGGCTCGACGAATGGTTTGCCACAAAAGACAACTCGTTTATCTGGCATGATATCAATAAATCACCTGAAAGATGGTTGAAGTGTGTAAAAGCCAATGGCCAATAAACAAAGAATGAATTTCCCTTAAAAATTACGTGTTTTCTTCTGCACAAAAACCGATAAAAACTTACGCATAATTGTGGTATATTGTCACCCGTGCTCTTCAGTATCTATGGGGAGTACATCATGAGAGCTACGCTTGAGAGATGGGATGGTGGATTTCTTGTTGTTGGTAAGAAAATATCAAATTGCGTTATGCACTCATTGCTACTCATGAGAAGAAAATTGCACAGCTCATTTCTCATGTCAAAAATGTCAGTGCCCAAATGGAACTACAAATTGATGATGATGATGATGATGATGATGATGATGCTTGTTGTTTAAAGGAGCCTAACATCTAGGTCAACGGCCCCCAGACTACAAATTAGCATGAACTAGACCAAAATAATGATTGTTGATAGAGCGAAGAAATTAGTCAGCACAGACAATTTCAAGGTGCTGGAGAACGTCTTTAATTTCATACCTTCATTCAGTGATTTCCACTTCAGGTAGCTGGGCTTCTGAGATTAAGGGAACAGCTATTGCCAGAAATGTAATGACAAATTTGTCCCTTTATGGAAGGATCGCTGTACCTTGTTACCACTGAAAATGAGAGTAGTATCCAGTCTGCTATTTCCAGTTTTCTCCTGCGGTGCAGTGATATGGACAGTTTGTGCTACAGAGCTGAAAAAAATCGATTCTTTTAACACTTTGCAGACAAGTGACGTACCCCGTATGTTGATGGTAATGTTCCATAGAGGACAAGCGACATACAGCATTGAGTTCTATTGCTTATACTACAAATGTTAACAGAGTACTGGAACACATTCAGCAGTGCTTGTAGTCATTAAAAAAATACCAGGTAGCAGCACATCATCGGAATCGGAATTCTATTACGATACTAAGTTGGTACTACCAAGGCAGCTTCATAGCTGCATGGTCTTGTGTAGCCGACGACTGGAACCCCTTTCCACAATTAATGTCATTTTTCCATTTCTCAGTGATTAGAATGTATGTTATGTTTCATAAATGTGTCATGGTGTGTGTGAATATGTAACTTCATGTTTTTAATATTCATTATGAAAATTAAAAAAAAAATTAAAGTAGAAAAAAGGCTTTTTAAATTTATTTACAAATGTTAGTAGTTTTTGCTCCAATTTTGAAAAAGAAGGTATGAACGCATAGGTCATACGTTGCTGAATCCAAAATAAGTTTGTGACTGTAAGTAAGGTTATCAGTTATTTTTGTATAAAAATGTGAAAACGCGCTGAAATGCTTAGTACACAGTGTAAGATCTAACTTCATCTGCTCACTCTTCAATGTGTTGACCCTTAGTACTCACACGGCGGGCCATGTCCAACAACGAGAGTATCCCGCATAGATCCTATGTCGGGCAATGCCTAACATTATTTTCTTCCTTATATAACTCGAGCAGCATGAGAAGGAAATAACCAGACTTTTAGATGAAAGTGACATTGATTTCATCAACAGTGAGAGTGATTTTCAATTCAGTGGTGAGGGAGATATTGCAGAACTGGATTGTGTTGGTAAGTTGAGTGATGAAGATCCTGATAATGAGGAAAATATGCTAAATGGCAGTGCTGGTACCTCTACTAATGGTTCGAGGGAATACCGTGCCACGAACTTGGGCCCTATGTCAAGTTATAATCCACGGCAAGGGACTAATCTTAAGAGTGAACTTGGGCTTTTCCAATTATTCATGACTGGCAAGTTATTGTTGGAAATTGTATGCGAGACTAACCGGTGTGCCACTGTAAACCTTCAAAAGGTTATGCCCCTCAGACGTGAGACTATTTGGATGACGTGGATAGATTTTACTCTTCCTGAATTCAAAGGATTTTTAGGGGGTTCCACACAATGCAAAATTACAGATAAAAAGTAACTGTTTGAGATAATTTATTTGATATTTATAAATATGCTGTCCATATGTTTGTGCTATCTATTATCCCTCTGTAAGCAGATTCTTAAATGGTGCCATAGAGGCAGGAGTGTTCAGAAGAAAGAAAAAAAAAGGAGGGCCATGGGTTAAATATGGTGCTGGCAGAGAATGTTATGCATACACAGGACAGCATTTCACACGAATAATTCCACTATAAATCAGCTCAACCCCTGAATCAGCTTATCAACCAGTATGTAAACAAAGAGTTTTACAATTCTTTGGGCACACTATGTGACATGGATATGGCAGCATAGGAAAAACTGATCATTCTTGGAAATGTTCCTGGCAAAAAAGATCGTGCATGAGTTTGCACTCGATGGTTGGATATTATCAAGAATATAACTGGGTTGAACCTCTTTGGTACAGCACATCTGGCTGACGACTACAAGAGATTCCCATTTTCACACCAGGCAAATGCTGGCACATCACAAACGGCCGGTGCAGGCGGAAGTTATAACGGCTATTACACATGCATCACAGCTTGTTTCCCGGGATCCCTTTTCACCTTGTGAATCGAGAAGTTGTGTTCTTTCCTGCCATCTCTGTTGCATAATTATAACTAATAATAGTTATGGGAGACAAGATGATAAAAAAGAGATTTGGTAATAGATTTTTGTAGAAGGAATGGATTAATTTTTTGGCAATACATGGTTTAGAAAAAATAACTAGATATGGGCTGCAGTGGCTGTATAGATTATTTAGAATATTCTGGAGGAAGAAAGAGATCCCAGAAGAATGGGAAAAGGGTTTAATTATCCTGATATTTGAAAAAAGTGATAAAAAGGAATGCAATAACTACAGAGGGATCACCCTTATTGCCCATTTAGCTAAGATATTGGAAGGAAGAGTGGAGAGGAAGCTAGAAGGAAAAATGGAAGAAGAAGAAGAAAAAAAGTATGGTTTTAGGAAAGACAGATCAATGTTTGACCTGATTTTTACATTAAGTCATATGATGGAGAAAAGGTGGGAGTTTGGAAAAGTCATAGTGATGACATTTATTGACATTGGAAAAGCTTATGACAGTGTGCCCAAACAGTTGGTATGGGACATATTAAGGAAAAAATAAGTTAACAGAGTGGAAGTGCAGATGATAAAAGCTATGTACAAAAACTGTGTTGGTAGTGTGAAGACTAGTATAGGAAAAACAAAATGGTTTAATGTTGAAACCGGTCTCCAACAGGGAAATATACTATCTCCCATACTATTCATCATAGTCATGGATGAAATTCATAAGAACATTAAACAGAGATTAGGAAGACAGACAACAAAAGCCATGTTGTTTGCAGATGATATTGTGATATGGGGGCGAGGATGAAATGGAAGTGCGTAACAAGTGGATGTACTGAATCAAGAAATAGAAAAATTTGGGATGAAAGTAAGCACAGAGAAAAGAAAAACAATAGTGATGACAAGGGGAAGGAAGGAAGAGGAAAGATAAAACTTAATGGTAAAATTCTTGAAGTGGTTAAAAGTTACAAGTACTTGGGAAGTGTGATCACAGAAGATGGAAAAATAACCGAGGAAATTGGGAAAAGAATACAACAAGCAAGCAGCTTCTGCCAGAGTAAGGGGTATTTTGTGGAACCAACATGTCCCAAAGAAATGTAAGAAAGTATTATATTCAACCTATTATGAACCCATACTAACCTATGCAGCTGGATCATGGACTAAAGCAAAACAAAAGGAGAGTAGAATACAGGCAGCAGAGATGAAATTTCTAAGAGGTATCGAGGGGAAGACCAGAAAGGATGGGATTAGAAAGGAAGAGATAAGGAAAATGACAGGAATCTTGAAACTTCAAGACAGGATAGAAACAACAAAGCTAAAGTGGTATGGGCACATAATGAGAATGGGAGAAGAGAGAGTGCCAAAAAAAACTTTTTCAGATAAATTAACAGGAAAGAGACCACAAGGAAAACCCTGAAAGAGGTGGACAGATTGAGTGTGGGAGTGCATAGAGAAGAGGGGAGGAAAACCAAAAGATGTACTTAAAAAAGGAGAAGAGTGGTGAAGAGACAGGCAGCAATCGAGGTCCTTGATTCACAACCCGACCCAGGAAGCTGGAAACGGGAAATAAAGATGATGATGATGATGACAAAATTGATTGATACATCTTGCTTTCGACTCATATCGATCAGGGATAGAACATGAAACACCCTCTGTTGAGTTTGAAGGAAGTTGCTTTAGAATGTATCACATCCTTTTCTGCCATCTCGAGAATGCTTTGTGAAGTACATCTAACTTGAAAATTTGTGCCACTTATAAAGGAGAAACACTGGGCGAGTTGACCGTGCCGTTAGGGATGCACAACTGTGAACTTGTATCCGGGAGATAGTGGGTCTGAACCCCACTGTTGGCAGCCCTGATAATGGTTTCCCGTGGTTTCCCATTTTCACGCCAGGCAAATGCTGGAGCGGTACGTTAATTAAGGCTACGACCGCTTCCTTCCCACTCCTAGGCCTTTCGTATCCCATCGTCACCATAAGACCTATCTTTGTTGGTGCGACATAAAGCAAATTGTATAAAGGGTAAGTACTGAAAGCAAGTACTTCACAGGTATTTTTTGCTTTGCATTATAGAGAAGAATGGCCAGGCCATCTCATTCTCTTATGGGTGCGAGATTATTCCTTTGATAGATGACAGTAGTGAAAGTGATGTATCAAGAAGCAATATATTTTGTAGCGATATGACAGTGACTGTGCAAAGCAAGAGCTCACTGCGTAAGTGGCAGACAGTGCAGATGAAGAAGAAACACCTTAAAACTGTAATAACTTCGTCCACTATTCACTGGTTGTGGCGAGAGGTAGATTTTATCACGAGCACACAAAATACCCCCCTCACGAGTGTGCCGGGTACTAAAAAGCATTTCAAGTTTGTTTTAGATGCTTTTCTGCAGTTTTATGGTGACAAAATGATTGACCTAATTGTTTGGGAAACAAATAGGTATGCGGCAGAATATATACTGTACTTGGCGCCCCCTTGAAACCAAGTTCAGTTGCCAGGAAGTGGGAGCCAGTCACAGGAAGAAATTTGTGTTTTTGGGGCTTGTGAAGGGGGTAACGCAAAAACCTACCCTGAAGAGCTATTTCACCATGGATGAATTTTTAGAAGCCCCTGCATTCTCTCAAACAATGGCATGTGACTGGTTTCAACTCATCTTCTTATATTCACATTTTGTTGACATTCTTCTTGGAATACTTAAAGAGGGCCTAAACCTTTTTTTTTAAATTCAGCCTTTCCTGGAAATTATACCTGAAACTGTTTAGGCTGCCTACATTTCCAACCAAAATTGTGACAGACTCAAGCGATTCTTGTAATGATATGTGTTTATGTAGACATGTTGGTAGACCCAAATATGCATCAGTACTGTGCTCGCCAAGGAATCCAATGGAAATTAATCACACCGCGGGCAGATTGGTGGGGAGGATTATGGGAGAGGATAGTCGCTTCTACCAAACAATGCCTGAGGAAGGTTCTAGGACGCTAGCAGCAGGACAAGGAAGGCCTATACACAACACTTGTCAGCATAGGAGCCGCCCTTAACTGCTGACTGATCACCGAGAACACAAATACGGGTTATGTCCTGACCCCACCTCACTTTCTAATCAGAAAAAGGTTCATAGCCACCATAGAGAAAAATTTGACTTCGGAATTTTAAACGAGACAGCGACTTCTTCAAGATTTCTGGAAATGTTGGAAAGCAGCGAATCTTCCCCAGCTGCGAAGCTACCACGAGGTGAAAAGACCGCACTATCAATGGGGTTCATCAAGGATCGAAGATATTGCCCTCCTCCAGGAGGGCTCTAGACCACAAAACATATGGAAACGAGCAAGAATATGGCGGAGCTTCTCTCAGGTAGAGATGGGAAGTTCCGAACAATCATCTTATGCCAGCCAGACGGCACCAGAATCAGTCGACCAGTGAAGCTGGTCGTTCCTCTGGAAATTTACCAAGGTGGGGAGGAGATGTGATGGACTCAAGGTGATTCTGCACGCTATCTAGCTGTTGTTGTAATGGTATGTGTTTATGTAGAGCCTGGAGATTATTAATAAAAGGATTAGGTTGTAATAAACATGATGTTGTTACTCCACAAAAATATTTATTGCTCATGTTGTAAATTTGCCTGAAATAAAAAATAGATACCAAATGTGGAAAGTGTTAACATTCAGAGTACCTCCTCAGAAGGCCAGAAGTGACATACATTGGTGTTTTGCTAAGTTCTGCTGAGGTGATATGTGTGATGACCTTGGTGAACTCTGGCTTAGTTTGCTACAAGAGAATCAGGAGGACCGCGGTGATCTGGGGTAGGAAGGTTCATCATCATTTTCCAGCTCCATTTCCCCGTGTGTAGTGTACAAGCGCTCCTCACTTCTTCCTGTCAAAGTACAGCTTCTGTTCCTCTATTTCTCCTGCTTGGCATTCCTCTTGCTGACCTCCCATTTCACTATGTCTATCCATCTACTCCTTGGCCTCCCAACTGGCCTCTCTCCTTTCACTTCTGTGTCAAAGTAATTCCTTGCTGTTCTTGTTCCGTCCATCCTAATAACATGTCCAAACCATCATAGCCTGCGTCTTCCTGGTCTTTTGGTTCGTTGTTCTGAGGAATTTCATTTCTGTTGACTGGATTTTACTATTTGCCTTGTTATGCTATCGTTTTACGTTGCGATTTTATTTGACATAAATAAATATCACACGAGAACACGTTCACTTCCTTGTTAAATTACTTTATTCACACTGTACGTCACAACACACAATTATACACACTAGCAAATGATACTATATTCAACACCCAATAGCGGAGTACGCTGAAGTCGATTCTGACCAGTACAGATATCAACAACTCTCTTGAATTCACCGCCTCACTCACTTGAGCCCAATACTCAGACTGTTTCACTGACTTGACAGCTCGATATTTATACTATTCGATCAACCATCTAGAATGATCGACTTCTGGAAGAGTTCTTACAACACTCTCTTGAAAAACACTCAAAACATCGATCGACCATTTAGTCGAATGGGTACTCGAACGTTCCTTCAATATTTAAAAATGTACATGGAAATATCTACAACATTCATAATGTCTCTACATGTATCTGGATAATAAAAACTTACAGTAAGTTACCAGAACCCTTCATATATACCAAATTATAGTACAATAAATCTAACATACGAACATTATGGAATTTTCT
This sequence comes from Anabrus simplex, assembly GCF_040414725.1. Classification (NCBI taxonomy): domain Eukaryota; kingdom Metazoa; phylum Arthropoda; class Insecta; order Orthoptera; family Tettigoniidae; genus Anabrus; species Anabrus simplex. Next base: position 69,582,066 of record NC_090278.1, on the reverse strand, counting down.
ACTGCTTTCGACTCTATAGATTTTGAGGTTAAACAATACGTATTTGAGGTTATACAATTCTATACTACATATTTACAGAGAAACCCTATACTAGTCATGTTTAACACTTAATAAAAGATAATTTAGCATTAAATAAACTATAATTAAAATATATTAAACATACTAATTGAAGGTTTTACACCAATTATGATGTCGTACCTACGACAATGCAGGGTACATGTTTCGAGTCCATATTTGAGGATTGGAATGAAGTAGGTATAAAACATCGTCAGTTTTGCTTTCTGTGGTATTTTATCATCCCACAATAGATTTCTCACTTGAAAATAAAATTGAGAAGCTCTCTGAGTCCTATTAAATATTTTTTGGTTTACTCTCTTTCTTTTGAAATGATACTTCCAAGGTATTTAAAGTTAGAAATAGACTGCAACAGAGTTCCCTCCAGGAAAATGTTTGAATCAGTGCCTTTCCTGTTGTTTCAACAGTTTTTATTTTATTGATGTTTAGTCCATATTCTTTAAACTTGGCACTCCAGAGATTTTGTTTCTCCTATTCTTCTGCTTCTTTCTCTCCCCAGATCCAGATCATCATCTGCGAAAATGATGAACAGGGAGGTTATTATGTAGATTAATTGGAAGAGTAAGGTGTCATTGCTTGGAGAACTGAATCAGAACAGTTCAAGGACTAATGATGATAATAACAACTAAGAAATGCATTCTTTGACTGGCATTGATTCAATATGCTGTAGGCCATTATTGTAAGAATGTGTTCCGAATGTGCATATTAAAATACTAGCTGATGTGCCCGTGCTTCACTGCGGAATTCTACTTTGTATATAGAATTTTAGGTTAGGTAGTGTACGCGTGAGTAAAATTGTATTAAATTTTATTTCTCTTGACATTACCCCAGAAACACGACGGGGGAATTCACCATACATCTTTTCTCATGTGAAGACTGGGCTAGGGAATTTTCATTGTACCTGCCATCAGTGACAATCAAGTTGGGGAGTCCTTATTATAATGGCAGGCACTCACTCTCCACCTGTCTTTTTACATCCTCAGGAAGACTGTCTTTGGGGTTTTCCCAACTGAAATCAACATAGGTCATTACAACGACGTCAGTAGGAATGGCGGGATTAAAAGCAATGCTTTCATATGAAACTATTAGTTTCCCGCTGGCTCCACCCACAATGCACAAAGTATGGTGTTGTTTGTTACTATCCTCACGGATGTATTTGCAAAGTTTCGAGTTATTGAAATAAAGCACATGATCTGCTGTGGTAATAGAATGTAATATTATGTCAACAAAACACTTGAAAATACATCACACAAAGAAATTGAATTAAACGCTCCTTGGAACAACACTACCCTCCGAACTGTTAAAAAGTCCTTCAAAGATCTTCGTCATGGTGACAAATGTACTCGTAACTTTTCTCAGCATCTACCCATTTAAGTAGTTATTACCTCAAAAGAAAGTGCTTGGTCCACTGAGAGTTTTTACACCTAAACGAACTGCATATCTCAATTAGAATGAAAGATATGATTGCTTCAATGAGAAAAAATATTGAAGAAATGAGACATCAAATTGAATGTGCACTCATAACTTTACTCAGAATCGACCAATTTGAATAGTTAAGAGCTGAAATGAAAGAGGTTGATCCACTGAGTGTTCTTATGCCAAAACAAACTCCGTACCTCAATTAGAACCAAATACCGTATTTGATTGCTTCAAAAAGACAAAAAAAAATTGAAAAAATCAAATAATTTTAGGAAAGCAGAAGTTAAGTGATTTATAGTACTTGGTGACAAATCTGTGCATGAATACCTTTCAGTTAAAAAAAAAAATGAAAGAAATCGACTGTATAGAATGGCTGGACTGACTGACTTTAGTTTTCATAATTTTTTTTAATATATAGATACTCGATCAAATGAAAAATCACACATTTTCTCACCTTTAACAAAGAGTACTATGCTGCCAATCTAACAGTCTAAAGTTCTAGAGCTGGAATGACCAGGCCGCAGACAGCCATGAGCACTCTACTACTACTACTACTACTACTGCTGCTGCTACTACTACTAAATGTTTTTATTCCTCCCTGCCATTATTTCATAAAGTGTGCATACTGCTCATTCCAATCAACATCTCAGAGTAGCAATCAAACAGCTGAAGTATTATGATGAACTGGTGTGTTATATAACGCAGTATCAGAAAATGTATGATCCTGAGGAATGTCGTGCTAATTCCCCAGCTATTTCTTGCCAATACTTAGTCAGGCTATTATAGCCGGTATGCAGTAGTAATCCCATCTGTCGGAGATAAGTGGCAGCATAGGAGACAAAAAACATCACAACAAACAATGGTCAATGTAATGTTATTGTTGATCAATTTTATGAGCTTTCGATATTGTAGGTCTTCACATTTAGTTTTCTTCCAGCTCTGAAATGCCGCTCTTATCATAGTCTGTACGGTAAAACTGAATAAAACGTAAATAATCAGAAATTGTATTCTCTATAACTTCTGTTATGTGGTACTTTTCAATAGGACCAATAACATAGGTACTTAAAAGTTAAATTTTAGGTGCCTTCCCCTAAACTACCTCTTCATCCAGGGTGAATAAAATTATTTATAGCCTAGACTGTTGTTTCTTATTCCCTGACTCTACATATCGATTTTAATTCAATTCTGTTTTTCTCGTGACTTGGCATTGATATGGACTTAGCAACAAAAATTCAAATTCATGAATATTCCTGTTATCATAGCCGGTTTGATAAAAATGTATAAGACATAAATGATCGGAAATTTAATTCTATTTATTGATATGACCACCAATAACATAAATATTTGAGAATTCAATTTTAGGCCTTCCCCTTAACTACCGTTTCGCTCAGCATGAATAAAATAATTTATAGCCTAGATTGTAGTGGCTTATTCCCCGACTTTACATATCGATTTTCATTAAATTCTCATAACCCATTTTCTCGTGATGTGCGTGCATACAGACAGACAGAAATGACGGAAAATTAAAAAGTGCATTTCCTTGTTACTATGGACATGTCGGATACACAAATACAATTCTTTTTGAATTCTAAGCAATGTACAGACAAAATTCTTATTTTATATATATAGATTTTTGGAATGGTGTGTAACACATTGCATTTAATGATTGCTGCTATTTTGGTTTGTTACAGATCATGTATGATGAAAGCAACAATGATGAGGGTCATCATACAGTATCTCACACAGATAAGTAAGTATCACAGTACCTTGAAATTAGGAGAGGGAAATATTTTGTATAAATTTGTTGAAGGAACTAGCACCTGTCTGCCTGTCATTGGAATCTAATCATAACTAACATACATACACACCTTTGTTATAAACTGGTTTGCTTTACAGCATTCAGTCGGCAAGCCTCTGCAAGTTAACTAGGCGCCTCCACAAGCCTGTCTTTATAAGTAGCTCTGTGGTCTTGTTTAGTTCCAACCTTCTTTCTAACAATCTTCACCTTTGTCCCTCTACTTTTCTTACCCACCATGGCTGAATGCATAATTGCCCACCACCGAAGCTGTTTTTTATGTACAGGTTCATCCATCAAGTTTATTCCCAACTTATTCTTTATCTCCCATTATCTCTTCATATCCATGGCTAAATGGTTAGCATGCTGGCCTTTGGTCACAGGGGTCCCGAGTTCGATTCCCGTGAGGGTCGAGAATTCTAACGATAATTGGTTCAATACGGTAGCACGGGGGCTGAGTGTATGTGTTGTCTTCATCATCATTCACAGTATCTCCTGCCTGTTGTAAGGGATGTCTAAAATCATTCCCCCCCTTAACTTGGAAGCGTGTGTTGACAACCATAGGGTCCTTAGCTGGGTCCTGGCATTGATTCTACTTGTGGCAGGCTCCTCACTTTCACCTATCCTATTCAACCTCTTTCGGTCATCTCTTGATCTTTTCTGACCCCGACGGTATTAGATATCGAGGCCTACAGAGTCTTTCATTTTCACGCCCTTGGTGGCCTCACCATAAGACCATTCTTTGTCGATGCGACGTAAAGCCACTTGTGAGGGGGAAAAAAAAGAAAGATGAGGGTGAAATGATTGGCCTCTGTTTTGAATTATTCATTGATAAGGAGTGTGGAATTTGTTGAGGCCACAGAGCTGGTTTCTAATGGACGATTGTGGAGGCACCTAATTCACAGAGGCTTGCAGACTGAGCACTGGAAAGCATAACAGTCTATAATGAACATGTATGTATTAATATTGTACTCTTTTTTTTAAACATGTGCTGTGTTATATTAATTAGTATTTATTTATTTATTGAAATGAAATGGCGTATGGCTTTTAGTGCCGGGAGATCCCAGGCCGGGTTCGGCTCGCCAGGTGCAGGTCTTTTTTTTTTTTTTTACACCCGTAGGCGACCTGCGCGTCGTGATGAGGATGAAATGATGAAGAAGACAACACATACACCCAGCCCTCATGCTAGGGAAATTACCGTATTCCACGGCATAATCGTCGCACTTTTTATACCAAAATTTTCGAAAAAAATTGTAGGGTGCGACCATTATACGATGAATATTTAATACCAGTATTTGTATTACTCAAAAAATGTATTTATAACTAAATTGTATTTGATACAAATTTAAGATGCACGTAATACTCGCGTTTATACATCAAAATAATTAAAATAGTCTAAAACAAAATTCATGATTTTTCGCAACAATTCGGCAAATGTTTTTCCAACCTGAAAATAAAAATGAACGTATTAAGTTAATTTGTCATTAATTTGAGTATTAAAGTTAAAATATTACACTTGCAAAAAATTATCGCTTTGTTGTGAAATGCGGACTTACCGGTACGCAATTTATTCCAAATCTTCGGTGTCGCTATCGCAGGTTTCGCTATCTGATGCGCCGTCCTCGCCCCTGTTAATACCAGTATCAGATTCTCCGTCTCCCTGCCACACTGCGTCATCTTCGGAACCGTCTAGTGCATTCGAAATCCCAGTCCTTTTGAAGCTCTTGGAGACTAGTTCAGGTGGTATAAGATCCCAACTCTTCTTCACCCAAGGGTGGACGCCTGATATTTCCGGCCGGCGTCAATTGCTGATCGCCGCTCATCATCCACTCGTTGTAAAATCGACGTAAGTGGTCTTTATAGGGTTTATTAACACATACGTCTAGTGGCTGCAAAGCAGATGTTAGGCCACCAGGAATGACTATCTGTCGTGTCTTATTTGTAGTGAGAATTTGCTTCACTTCGTTCACGAGGTGACCTCGGAAACTATCTAAAACAAGCAGAGCTGGTTGTTTTAGTAGTGCACCAGGTCTTCTATTCCACACAGTTTTAACCCAGTCCAGCATGAGTTCTACGTCCATCCAACCCTTTGGTTGCACTCGTACATGAATTCCACGGGGAAACTGTATATTCTTAGGCATCGTTTTCCTCTTGAGAATGATGTAAGGCGGCAACTTTCTCCCGTCAGCTATAATGGCTAGCATTGCTGTGCATCACAACTTCTCACTACCGCTGGTTTTCATTAATACACTCCGTGATCCTTTTAGCGCAATAGTGCTGTTGCGAGGCATATCAAAAAAAGATTGGAGTCTGATCGGCATTACCGATTTGAGAAAGCAAGTACGAAGTTTCCTTGCGCAAACGTATGACAAATCGGTGAAAATTTACAATCTTGTCCGTGTAATCAGCAGGCAACTTTTGGCTTAGTGTTGTTCTCCTTCGCACTGACAGATTGTGTCGTCGCATGAACCCCTTAATCCACCCACGAGTCGCCTTAAACTGAGTTACCGGTATGTTGTGTTTGCGCGCTACCTCCTGTCCCTTAATTTGTAACATTTCATAATTATGATACACTGCAGCCATTGTTACGTATTTCACTGACGTACCTAAACACTTCTTCGTCAATTATAGGAAACTTCCCTGTTTTAGGACCTCTAAACGCGCGTCTAGAAGGGTTTGTGCTTTTTAGCTTGTTTTTTACTTTCCGCCAGTCACGCACCAACTTTTCACTCACAGGAAATTTTCTTTCTGCAGCTCTGTTCCCGTGCTGTTCAGCGAAGGCAATTACGCTTAGCTTGAAGCCCGCAGAATAGTTTCTATATTTACCCATAATCGCTTATAAATGCTTCACACGTTAATGTTTTGCGATATAAATGACTTTCCGTAATTGTTCACTATTAAAACGAATTATTTCTGCTAACACCCAAAACACAAATTAAAAACTTAAATTCTCACGCACACATGTCTATAGTAATCACGTAAATCTGAAAAAAATAAATGCATCTGTGATCTGTCCATTCCAGAGCAGCCAATTCTGTTAGGCAGCAAGGAAGCATGCAACAATTTATCAGTTTAGCTCATTGGTTGCGACACACTACTGCGCTTGCGCAAAGCTCGCAAACCGGAGCTCTAGCTAGCGCGGTGTAGATCTACTGTATAGTTGACTGTATTCCGAGACGTCAGTAACAAACATTCATTTTTTTCAATTTCTTTTAAACATACGGTAATTAGGTTAATATTTCTTCCCAGTTATTGATGATTTTACATTACATTACTGACGAGTTTATAAAATAAAACTTTAATAGCATTGGATAATAATTATCTTGACTGCTTGGATAAAAGTTTTCATCCCATGCCCGGACACTTATGACGTAGTAGTAAGATAAGAGTCTAGCGATGACAACTGAGACATCGTAAATAATTCGGCTGAATAATTCCGTGGAAATCTGCGTTATCGTCTTGGATTTCACTTCGTGCGCAATAACACAGGAGCCGGCCCCATGGTGTAGGGGTAGCGTGCTTGCCTCTTACACGGAGGCCTCGGGTTCAATTCACGGCCGGGTCAGGGAATTTTACCCGTATCTGAGGGCTGGTTCGAGGTCCATTCAACCTACCTAGCCGGTATTTCCTGGCGACGTTGCCGATAAGCGATAACTTACAGCCTTACGTATTTCAAATGGGAACTCATAATATGTAGGTGGTGAATAAATAGTACACTGTCTCGCGACCACGTTGTCAAACTGCCGATAGCCTACCGGTAAGCATAATATGTAGGTGGTGAATAAATAGTACACTGTCTCGCGACCACGTTGTCAAACTGCCGATAGCCTACCGGTAAGCATAATATGTAGGTGGTGAATAAATAGTACACTGTCTCGCGACCACGTTGTCAAACTGCCGATAGCCTACCGGTAAGCATAATATGTAGGTGGTGAATAAATAGTACACTGTCTCGCGACCACGTTGTCAAACTGCCGATAGCCTACCGGTAAGCATAATATGTAGGTGGTGAATAAATAGTACACTGTCTCGCGACCACGTTGTCAAACTGCCGATAGTCTACCGGTAAGCCATGCGTCGTACATATACCGGTATTATTTATTTATACGTTGTGCAACATGTCGCAAACGTGACTGTGTTGCCAAATTGCCCATAAAGCATACACGTATTTAAATTGCGCATTCATGTGCAACTTACATTGCAGTTCCATTTACTTTTTAACCAGATTAGTGAACAAAATTTGGACGTGCGACGATTATGTAATTAAAGGTTTAAAGTCCGAGTTTTGTATTGAAAATAAAGGATGCGACGATTACGCGGTGGCGACGATTATGCCGTGAAATACGGTAACCAATGATGTTTAAAATTTCCGACCTTGCCGTGAATCGAACCTGAGAACCCTGTGACCAAAGGCCAGCACGCTAACCATTTAGCCATGGAGCCGGACTCTATCTATCTATCTATTTATTTATTTATTTATTTAATTTTTTTTTTTTTTTTTCAGAAGTGAAAAACATTACTGGTAGGAAATAACACATATGGCCTTTAGATTGATGTTTTCACAGCCCATAATTTTAGACATATAAACTTTTGGGCTTTTGCCGTACGTTTGACGTAAAGAATTTCAATTTCACCTTGTTTTCTTGTACGACGAAAGCCCAAAAGCTTATACAAGTCAACACCCGCAGGATTAGACTGTAGAGGGCCAAAACCTTGCCACTTCAATAGCATTTGGTGTCGCCTTAAGCAGGTCTTCTACTGTACACTGGGTTGGGCTTACACTACATTGCAATAAGTATGGTGGTCTGCACTTCTACAAATCCACACAAACTGGAATCTGCGCTGAATCTCCCTTCTTCAGGTTTAACCTGCATCTCGTTACACCTGAATGCAGTCTGTTGAGTTACTTCCAAATCACCCAAGTCTGGTGTGTGACCAGGGGGAAATATTCATTTGGTGTCACCTATTCATTTAGATGCTGGCTTCCTGCCTGCCACTCTTTAATTCTTGACAGCTTTGATGTACCTGGAAGTGCCTCACTAGATCTTATGGAGCTTCTTCTTGATCTAAGACATAGACATGCTGGCTGGTTATCAAACAGAGGATGGGCCTGAGATGGCATTGCTTTATGTTTCCCTTCTTGGCAGCTATTTCTTGCAGGATGTCGGCAAGACATTGGAGCTCTTCCAGAGATGTAGGGCACACACACCCAGTAACAATTTGGAATGTCTCGTTTAATGCCACATCCATGGTTTTCGCATGGCAGGATTTATGCCATACTGGGCAAGCAAACTCAGATGGAGAATAGCACACTGCAAGGGCAGATGCCTTCACTGCATCTGGATGTGCACCCTGACCTGTTTCAGTCAACTTCTGTTTGAGCATTGTTTTCGGAACATCAAAACACGGAACAGTTAATTATGTCCAAGTTCCGCCTTGTCAGTACAATTCAAAATGTATTATATATCTAAACCATCAAATACATATATACGTACGAGTACATGTTTCGAGAAATTATAAATTCTCTTCTTCAGCTAGCAGTCCAATATTCTAGAAAGAGAAGGAAAGGGGAAGGGCAACAAGAAGGGGGACACATAAGAAAAGTGCAGGTGGGGCGGTAAACGTCAACTCCCCTCCTATGCTGCAAACTCCTGCAAACAAATAATAGTTTCTGTTAAGATATTGGAATGGATAAGCAGGTGGTTTCAACGCTAAGCATCACAACTTGAGAACCAAGAAGGGTGGTGGGACAGTAAAAGACAATAAATAATGCCACACCAAAATACATTGGATCAACAGTCAACCAGCTCTATTTTAATATACTACATACAGCATACCTGCCAACTTTCCCGATTTAGGCGGAAGACTCCTGATTTTCGGCAGTTTTTCCCGACTCCTGATTATTGTATTATTTCTCCTGATTTTAATTTATTTTTTGGTGAAATTAACATTTGTTTTGAAATCCTGCCCTTTCAACTTTGTATGCCATTGGTGTGGCATTATTTATGGTCTTTCACTGTCCCACCACCCTTCTTGGGTCTCAAATTGTGATGTTTAGCGTTGAAACCATCTGCTTATCCATTCCAATATCTTAACAGAAACTAATTCTATTATTCGCTCATTGCCCGCTTTCAAATTAAATATCGATTTTTATTGAAACCTGTATATCGCGACGAGTGTATCGATTGTCAATCTCTTGCTCTCTCGTGCTAGGTTGGTGTTCGTTCGCATAAGTCTAGTCTATTCTAGAGACTAGTCGCTAGATTTTGAGGTGTTTTTTTAGCAATTTAGTGACAGAATTTCAAAGATAACGACCAATGACTTTTCTAGAGTTTTTAGGAGCCATTTGATGACAATTAATTACGTGATAAAAATAGCATTGTGCGTCGCATAATCACGCGGGCGCACATGCAGTACATTAATCTATGCATTTGCTAAATAATCGCATCTAAGTGCGTGACTGATACACACGTGTGGAGCACGAATTCATACTGTTTTCGGAAGGCTTATCAGAGACTGATCATCTCGCTCACATACTTCCTGTGAAGGAGTAGAGATGTCTAATTTTTAGCCTTGTAGCCTCGTTCAGTTGGGTTTTGAGACAATAAGTGTCATATATTCTCCTCTATTGCGCAAGACATGCAGAGTAAGCAGTTTTGACAAATTGTATCTCCTGATTTCTCGTAAGTTTTCCTGGTTTTTTGGTTTTGTAAAGTTGGCAGGTATGATACAGATGTTTTATCCCTTTCAGACCGTGTACGCACAATTGTGCGGGTTCGTATTTTATTTATGTCTGAGCTTATTTGATGTTTTCTTGGCGCTAGACCGGACTGCAGTGCATGTGCGGGACACGTAGCATGTACTTCAGCTGTTTTTATTTAGTACTTGACCACCAGGGGGAAGGAAGAAGAGTTTAAAAATACAGTTCATTAGCAATATGGCGGGAAGCAGTAATGCCTAAAATAAGTATTTATTTATTGCATTCATATTAATCTAGAAGCTTTACTGAATATCAGAATATAATCTATGAAGTGTGTAGGTTGTGTAGCCAACGTAAATTGTGAATTTACAACATCGTACGTAATACCATGAGGTTTTGAATGTTGATACGCACATATGTGCGGGCTAGGTTTCCTTACAGCCAATGCATGCAGGAGTGCTTGGTGCTGTCGCAAAAAGGACCGAGAAAGAAAAACTCGTACTCTACATGAGAAATGTAATGTATAAGATTTTAACTGTTTAAAATCGTACCACACTGTAAAATAGAACATTTGATCATGTACATGTGCATATTCACATGTACTGAGTTGAATGTTTTTTATTTTTTCATTTTTTGCAAGTAGTGAATGAAGTCTTGACACGCACAATTGTGTGGGTTCTGCTTTTCAGCCGATAGTTCTTATTTTGTAAAATAAACTGTAAAAACATGTATTTGAGAGCACCTTAGTAAGTTTTTGACGTTTTGACACCTTCAGATTTCATTCAGGTCTGACGACAAGCTGCTGATGCCAAAAGGGCAGTAATATCAAAACTCCTCCTCAATGTAGAAAATGTAACGTTTACTTGTGTTTGAACGAAGATTTAATTGTTTTAAATTATTCCCCACTGGAAAATAGAACATTTGATCATGTACATATGTATATTCACATGCATTGATGTAATTTTTTTTTTTTTGTAAGTAGTGAAGTAAGTCCTGACACGCACAATTGTGCGGGTGCTTTTCTTCAGATGTTAATTTTTATTTTGTAGAATAAACCAAAAATATATGTATTTAAGAGCATTTTAGTCAGTTTTTGACGTACAAACAAAAAATCACACTGCCAGTTTTCTTTCAGGTCTGAAAGGGATACAGAATTTGGACTTAACATGAAACATCTTCATGTTTGAATATTGAATGTTGGTGTATTATCATTTTATATGCATTCTGTTAGTGCATAAAATATTTTAAATAAGGTCTTCAAATGCATGTGATTTTATCCATAAGCTGAAGAAGAGATTTTAAAATTTCTTGAAATATTTTCTTGTGTGTATATATATATTTGATCCTTTAGATATATAATACATTTTGAATAGTATTTACAAGGTGGACCTTGGACATAATTAACTGTAGTAAGTAAGTCACTACGGACCATTGGAGGCCATCATCGTCAAACTAATGGACATCAAAGCATGGTTGAGAGTAACTCCCAGGTAGTTGGGATACTGCAGTGTTAAAGAGATAAGATAACTAAGATAAAATAAATGTTAGCTAAGGTTTGAGTACCTAACAGTAATAAGATTCAATTGTAAGTACATTCTGAAAAATCATTTAAATGGCACTTGACAGGAAATGGAGTTTAGAAAAACTATAATTTCGTGTTTTAATTTTTTTATGTCTTTCGTTTCTATATGCCTGTTTTTCTGGTATGCTTTGTACATAGCAGCCTCTGGTTGGAGAAAGCAGAATTTAGAAATAAATCCTTTGTTATACAGTAAAATATGCTCAAAGCAGAACTTGAATAAAGCGGGAATTTGTCCGCTACAGAATATTTTCTCAGTCCCGGAGAAGCTTACGGCATTATAATGTTCTTACCTTTGTATAATGCTGAATCTCCTCAACGTAGATACGGAAACAGCCGGGCTGAGTGGTTCCGACAGTTGTTGCGCTGGCCTTCTGACCTCACCTTGGCAGGTTCGATCCTGGCTCAGTCCGGTGGTATTTCAAGGTGCTCAGATATGTCGGCCTCATGTCAGTAGATTTACTGGCACATAAAAGAACTCCTGCGGGACAAAATTCTGGCACCTCGGCGTCTCCGAGAACCGTAAAAGAGTAGTTAGTGGGGTGTAAAGCCAATAACATTAATTAGATATGGAAACAAAAAATGAAAGAATTATTTAAAATCTGCTTGTACAATGTGGAAAATATTAGGTACTGATATAGTCCTACATACAGTATTTTTGCATTTCTGGCCCTGGTATGATTAATGTCAGTATTTGGACAAACTGGCGCACATGTTTAGAGAGAGTGAAAATACGGATGGTGGAACGAATGAAGTGCTTGAAAATGCGTCGCCAATATCCAGCTTGTGTAAAGCAAGAAACGTTCCCTTCATTAGGAGTGATGGACAACTCACGACATGCCACATCTTGGAATCAGCTACAGCCCTTCTAGCAGTGAAAAAGACTGAGAAAGAGGAGACGGAAAAAGAAAGAAACAAACAAGAAGATGAAGATCAAAACCACTCCCTCTGGGTGGGGGGACGCAGACGAAAGATACACCAACGGTATCCCCTGCCTGTCAAAAGGGGCGACGAAGGGTTGCTGAATTTTGAACCATGAGATTACCTGTGATTAGTACCATCACGGGAGGAACACCATGAGTCGACTTTTCTTGCGAGTAGTACCACTATGTGAGGAATATCATGAGTCTGGGGGCAGATCACTATGGGTTTATGGTACCTGTGTACAGTATCCACCACTGAGGCAGAGGCTTCCCTCTGTCCAGATTCGGTTAGAATACCCCAAGAGGCTAACCTTGCTGGGATGTTTCAGCATCTGGTTGTGGACATCATGGGTTTGTGTTTCGAGGAACACCACAGGTCTGGGCGTTGCCTGTGATTAGTACCACTATGTGAGGAACACCATGGGTTTGCGATGCCTGTGAGTAGTACCACAATGTGAGGAACACCGTTCCGCTACATGAGAAATACCATAGTTCTACTCTACTGGCGGTAAGTACCATTATGGGGGTCCGTTGACCTGGACTTTGGCCCCCTATAATAGACAACAAGCATTATCGTTTCAAGATTGTGCTTTGGAAGCAGCCGTTCATAGTCATCTTTTTAAATTCAAGTCAACAGATTGATTTTGGAATTATTTTTAACTTTAAATATTGTGAGTTGGATCTGCTGATTGTTTTACACTCATATTAATCCATTCATTCTTCATCATCAAGTTTTGAATTCAGGTCAGTGGATGAACTTTGAAATTTTAAATTATCATTACATTTCATCCTATTTTGTTCCATTAGGGCTGATGACCTAGATGTTAGGCCCCTTTAAACATAAAGCATCATCATTATCATCAAGATCAAAACCAGATTTGAACCCACAAACAGGCCGACAGTGGTTTTGTGACGTAAAGCAATTTGCCATTACATCCAACTCGTCCACTCTTCTTGAGCTGTTGTACTCAGCTCAGGACTGCATTCAAGAAGACATGGTTGAAAAGAGGAGGAAACATGTTTCTTTGTTTGGTCAGTGAAACAAAGTTTAGTGATATGAAGTACTGTATAGAGTTTTGTGATAAAAATAAGTCCAAAGAGTGTATATCCAGTTTTCTGAATAGTGTTGTGATAGTGCCAAAATGATATACTGTGTATCTCGCTGTATGTAATAATAAAGCACAGAACTACGAACATCAATCTGGATAGCCAAATGTTATGCGTAGGCAGATACAGGTACACTCTAAATAATATTTAAAAATACTGTGTACTGTGTCATGTTTTGTCCTATGGTGGTGCTAATTGTGTTTTGAGGTCAAAAGAAACAAAGTTTGTATAATGCGGAAACTTGTCTACCGGGCGAGCTGGCCGTGCGGTTAGAGGCGTGTGGCTGTGAGCTTGCATCCGGGAGATAGTGGGTTCAAATCCCACTGTCGGCAACCCTGAAGTTGGTTTACCGCGGTTTCCCATTTTCACACCAGGCAAATGCTGGGGCTGCACCTTGATTAAGGCCACAGCCGCTTCCTTCCAACTCCTAGTTCTTTCCTATCCCATCGTCGCCATAAGACCTATCTTTGTCGTTGTCTGTTTCGGAAGAAAAAATTGGTCCCTTGCGATTCCACTTTGAGCAAGTTTTACTGTATGAACATATGCTGCTGCGTGAATGTAACTCTATTGCGGGTTAAGAACTCAAGTGAACTGCACAGCAGCCGTTACCTCTTCCACCACCTTCCTTCCCCTCCAAGCTCATGGCACTGTGCTGGTGTGTGCTAACAGGTAGTTATCTCCCTCTGTTATTCCTAATATTTTAATTATACGCTGCCTGAAAAAAAAAAAAATTGAAGCACCCAGAAGAAACGGTTGGATGTCAATGTAACGTCATACATGTACACACCATCGGAGGGTATTATCAAAGGGTAAAGAAAGGTCCACCTATTCATTACCATTAAATTCAGATTATATGTTGTATTATTGGTATTGAGCCTCCATGGCTCAGGCGGCAGTGCGCCGGCCTCACACCACTGGGTTCTGTGGTTCAAATCCCGGTCACTCCATGTGAGATTTGTTCTGGACAAAGCGGAGGCGGGAGAGGTTTTTCTCCGGGTACTCCGGTTTTCTCTATCATCTTTCATTCCAGCAACACACTCCAATATCATTTCTTTTCATCTGTCATTCATTAATCATTGCCCCAGAGGAGTGTGACACAGGCTTCAGCAGCCGGCACAGTTCCTATCCTCGCTGCTAGATGGGGGCTTCATTCATTCCATTCCTGACCTGGTCGAGTGACTGGAAACAGGCTCTGGATTTTCATTATTAGTACTAGTTTTGATCATGCTACATTAGGTCATCTTCAGTCAACAGTCAAATTGAAAACACAAGCATACATATAACCACCAATAAAAATTACAAATTGGTATGTCTTAAGTAGAGTCTTAATCTAAAACAGTGATGAAATTTCAAATTACACGTTTAAAGTTTGGAATTGAAATAACACATTAAAATTATTTTGAATAGTGCCGTTTTACTATGGCAAAGTCCTTATTATAACCAAGTATTCTTGAGTCTTGAATTGATCTTCAAATATAACAAACTCTTATTCATATATTCTATTCAATAAGGCATAATTTGTAGATCAAAGGGGTCCACTATAGAAACCTTGAATATCAGCTCCAAGATCAATTCAAGACTCAAGAGTACTTGGACATTGGCATAGTCCAACAACACTGTTCACAATAATTTTAATGTGCTATTTTAATTCCAAATTTAAATGTGTAGTCTGACATTTCATCACTGTTTCAGATTAAGACTTTACTTAAGACATACCAATTTGTAATTTTTATTGGTGGTTATATGTATGCATATATTTCCAATTTGACCATTGACTGAAGATGACCTAATGTAGCAAGGACGAAACTAGTACCAATAATATAACATATAATATTAATTTAACGGTATTGAATAGGTGGACCTATCTCCACCCTTTGATAATGATCAATTGTCAATACGGACCATAATGAAATTCATAACTTATGAATCGGACGGTATGTCCGTTGTATTGGCTGAATAGTCAGTGTTGAGGCCTTAGGTTCAGAGGGTCCCCTTTTCGATTCCCAGCCGGGTTGGGGATTTTAATCGTGTCTGATTAGTTCTTTTGGCCCAGGGACTGGGTGTTTGTGTTTGTTCCAACACTTTCCTCTTGATATTCAGACAACACTCTATACTACCAACCACCACAGAAACACAGGTGTGGGAAAAGTGGTAGAAAAAGAAGAAGAATTGGAGGCTATGTAAATTATAAATCGTTGCAACTCTCTGTGACAGGTAGAGCGGCTACCACCGTGCATTCGTTTTGTTTGTGTTTAGTGTTGTTACCAGGCCTGGTAGGATGTATAAGGGGAGTGAACATTGTCAGATGTTGAGTGATCACTGTAAAGGTCACGGAGATGCCGCATACTCATGCGAGACAGCATTATCAGCATCTGACAGAAAGTTTGAAAGGAGCCTCATTGTGGGTCTCCATTTGACCATCTTGTCAAACCAAGCAATATACTGATTTGTGGGGTATTCAGATGTGGCAGTACCCCGATGTTGATCTGCATGGGAACGTGAGGGCAGGTATACTCGCCGTTGAGGTTCCTGCCAACCACGTCTGACCACCACAAGGGAGGATCACCGTATTGTGCACCAGGCACATCGTAACCCCTTCACATCTGTGCCTGCCATCCGAGAACAAGTAACGGACTCCCTGCAACATTCTGTATCATTCCACGCCTTTGGTCGGAGACAAGCAGCAGCCAGACTAGGAAATTACCATCCCATACATAGGCTGCCCTAAATCCCACAGCACGGACGACTGCGTTTTGAGTGGTATCATGACCGGAAAGCTTGGACTGCTGATGAATGGCGTCGCATTATGTTCAGCGATGCATCCCGGTTCTGGACCAGCGCGGATGACCATCGTTTGCGAGTATGGTGGCGACCTGGGGAGAGGTCCCATTCTTCCAGTGTTTTGTAGAGGCACAGCGATGTTACTCCTGGCGTCATGGTGTGGGCAGCCGTGGGGTATGATTCAGGTCACGGCTGGTAGTGATTGAAGGAACTCTGATGGCACAGCAATATGTCACGGACATCCTGCGTCCTCGTGTGTTACCTCTCATGCGACAGTATTGTGATGCCATTTATCTACAGGACAATTCTCGTCTACACATGACATGTGACTCTATCAACTGTCTGCATGATGATGAGATACTCCTGTGGTCAGCAAGATCCTCAGATCTGTCCCCAGTATATGTTTGGGACCAGCTTGGACATCAACTCTGTCCCAGTTCCAGTGTCCAGGATATCAAGGACCAGTCACAATGGTTATGAGTCAGGTTGCCTCAGGAGAGGATACAACACTAATGGTAATGAATTTCATGTTTTTGGTCCGTATTGAACTGAGAATAATATATAAGTAATAATAATAACAACGTAAACGTTTCCACCTTTTCAATACTAAAATATATTCACAAAATTATAAATTACACGGTATTAGTTTCGACCCATCTAGGGGTCATCATCAGCCGTATTGGAGCAAAGATCACTTTTGGCGAAATCCTAAGATGTTATTTTAAAGAATAACAAGTGAAATGAGATGTTATTATGGTAATAGTTAATAATACAAGGAATATTCATACTAAGAGGTTTTTAACAAAGAATAAAGTATAAATGGGGTGTTGTAAAAATTATAATCATGGAAATCAGTAAGTTCTTGTATTGAAGCTTCATAACACCCTTCCCAATGGAATCAGTGCATGCATCCAGGCCAGAGAGAGTGCAACTTTGTACCAATAAGTGGGCTCGTACTGCAAAGTTCTTTGTAAATTTGATTTTGCCATCACTGAAGTAACATCACATTCCTTCTCAACACGTGACGTTTCATTTCGTTTCCTAATCTCCTTCTGGGTGCTTCTTTTTCTTTTTTGTCAGGCAGTGTTATTAAATGTATGCTCAGATAATTTAGCTCAACTCTGCACTACAGAATATAATATTTGATAAAGAGGACAAGTAAGTAAGTTCAAATGACACAGGAAAAGTTATCTTCCAGCATATTATTATTAATACTTTTGAAATTTTACTGTTGTACTGTTATGCTCATTCTCTTTCAATTCTGTGATTTAATAGTGTGTATTTTGCAATGTATTTCAGTATCTGGGATGCAAGTACAACCGGAAGCGCTGACTGTGCAGAAATTACCAGTCTTGACAGCAACCACGGTCTGGACAGAAGAAAGAAAACTTCCACCAAACACGTGAAACGCTTACCCCACAACATAACTGTGCCAATTTATAAGTTGGATTCTAAAGTGGAAGATCTGAATATTCTTAGTTCATGCCAGCCGAGTCTTCCCATCAAATCAGATCTTCGTAAGCGTAATTCTCAAAACACCAGGGTGAAATCATATGTCTGTAACGTGTGTAATAAGTCATTCTTTCGTAAGGCCTTCTTATCCAGACATTTGGAAGGTCATGAAGAAGATCAATTATTTTTCTGTGATACCTGCGGGAAGCAATTTAAGAGTAAGGAAGCCCTTAAAAGGCATATTTATGCCCGTCACACTGATGAAGTGTTAGATAGTACAATTTCCAATAATACTCCGATTGAGATACATGCCTGCAACGTGTGTATGAAGACATTTTATCGTAGCTATCATTTAAAAAGACATATGTTGGTTCATTCTGATAAACGACCGTATTCCTGTGAGATCTGTGAGAAACGATTCAAGGATCGACACCAGATAAAAGCACATTATAATATCCACATTGAACAGAGAACTAACTTACTTAAACCATCTGTGAGTATTGAATTCCTTAAGAATCGTCTCTCTACCCACACCAGTAAAGCAACATTTTCGAAATTTATTTTCAGTAATAAACGGGAAAGGAGCTATGCCTGTAACAAATGTACAAAGTCATTTGATCGTCGCTCTCGGCTAAAAAAACATATGTTGCTTCATACTGATGAACAAAAATACTTCTGTAAAATCTGTAGTCAAAGATTCAAGGATCAGGATCACTTAGATGTACACTGTAATATTGTTCACAATGTAGAAGAAGAAGTAGATAATAATTATAACTTATATTTGTGAGATAAGTTCTGAGACTATCATTTACATAAATTCCTGGAAATGTCTTATGTTCATACTGATTGACCACCATTACTCCTGTGATACTCTCGGGAAAGCTCTTAAACATCCCTTGGTATTCATAATTGACATTGACATTTGACTTATATAATAGGAAACAATCAAGGGATATTCCACCCTATTTATTGAATGATTAGCGGTTTCAGTTCCCTTGGAATCATCATCAGTTCGTAGCAAATAAATCAAAAGGGTATTAACACATTTTCGACATGAAATTTGCCTTAAAACAAACTTCAAATGGTTGACATGGGTTACATGTCTTAAAAACACGTTAATGTTTAAAGAATGTCCTCGTCCCAGTGCCAGTGGAGTGCATTAGTACAATTTTTAACAGAGTTTTAAAAATAATATATAAAAACTGAAGTTGAGGAATGTTATAAAGTTCTTATGTTGTTGCTGTGGATATAAAAACATATGTAAAAAAAGTTCATATATTCGTAGTCGAATCGTTGGTGAATTATTAGTTTTTTTAAAATGTCAGAATTGGCGATCTTGTGAAAGCACCTATGTTAAGACAATTCCCTTAATAATTGTTACTCATTCCTTGCAGCAGAGTAGTGGTCATTCTTCGCAGGAGTTTAAAGGTTAACTAGCTCGTTGGGAATCAGATTCTTGGTCAAATTATAAAATGGTTAAACCAACAGTGTTAAAATATTCATTTTCAAATAATTGTATATCCTCTTGTACAAACCACAGGATTAGAGTTATTTGTCAGCATTTTTTTAAAGTGTTTCTAGTAGATTTTTTTTTTTTTTTTTTTTTTTTTTTTTTCTCCCTGATTCCAACAGAGTACAAGAGTTGTGCAGAAATTTTTCTATTGTGCAGTCAGTCATTTACCATGCTTATTTACTGGGTCAACCAGTTAAGAGGACATCTTCTGTATTAAGGTAGGACGTGTTCATTTAGGTTTCACCTCACGTTGTTCTGCTTCACCTACATATTATGAGGGCTATGCCAATAGTTTTTAGCAATGTGTGAGAAAAAATTTTATTTGCAAAACATCAATTACAACACGTATACGTTTTTACCTTCTCTGAAACCACTTAGAAAATACAGTAGAAGTCCGTTATAGCGAGAATTCATAACAGCGAAAAATTTACTCGCTATAGCGGATTGTCGTTATACCCGATTTTTGTATAAAAGTCGGAAGAAACCCCATGCATATTAAAATCGGTATGAAAAGGCAATCAGTTTGTTCAAAACTTGTGTTTCCGCGGATGGTATCCATACTATGGCTTACTTGTTTTGTTTTTTTCGTGAAAGTGTGAGTTTAATCTCATTCTGAAAAGAATTATAGTACCGTATAGTGGCCTCCACGGTATGCACTAGCCTTGTATCTTGGTAGGTGTGCTAAGTACCAACTGATGAGCCCAACTTAGCACACGAGGGCGAAACGCAGGCAACCAAGAATGAGTTAGCTGGAAAATTTATAATGTCCAATAACGGACCATTATATTGGTATTCAGTAGCGTAGCCAGGATCGCCCAATGGGAGGGGTTACAGTTACAAAATTAAGATATAACATAATGAAACTGCTTGTGTGTGTCTGGTACGCGCGTGTATGACTGTCACAAGGATACGCCCCAAGGGCTCTGAACTTTGGAGCGTGGGTTGGCGACCACGGGGCCCATAGCTGAGTCCTGGCATTGCTTCCACTTACTTGTGCCAGGCTTCTCACTTTCATCTATCCTATCCGACCTCTCTTGGTCAACTCTTGTTCTTTTCCGACCCCGACGCTATTAGGTTTGCGAGGGCTAGGGAGTCTTTCATTTTCACGCCCTTCGTGGCCCTTGTGTTCCTTTGGCCGATACCTTCATTACCTTTGGCGCTTTGCTATACGAGGAATGGTAATTTGTGTGTCCAATTGATAAGCTTTCTTGCTTGCTTGCATAAATATGTTTATGAACTCCTCTTCTGCGTTTCCTCTGATCTTGATAATTCTGTCCTCCATAACATTAGCATATGAAAATGCTTTTGCAATGTCCAACTCTTCACTTTGAAAAAATCTGCTAAGAAGAGCACTTACATTAAATACTTGATTTAGTATATGTAGAGCATTAGTGCAGGCTTCTTTATTATTCCATTGTACTATATTTTCAAGAACTGCAACGACGGCATCAAACAGTTCTAGAAATACTGCAATTGAGTCATGGCGCTCCACCCATCTTGTTAGACACAATGCTTTAAGCCTCGTTTTGTCACTTTCAGGAACAGTGGCATCTATCGATTCTTTAAATGCATTTAACCTTTTAGGAAAACTAAGAAATGAACAAATATTCCCCACAATACCCAAACAGTTTCTGATTCCTTGGATTGAGCATGCATGGGTTATAGCAAGATTGAGAACATGTGAACTGCAGTGCACGTACAAAGCCAACGGGTAGGTCTCCCTTATTATCGCTTGGACGCCATTAAACTGCCTACTCATAGCGTTAGTTCCATCATATCCTTGTCCTCTTAAATAATTTAAGTTGACTCCTATCTTCTTAAGCACATCAATTATTTTGGCAGCCAAACCTCTTCCAGAGGCGTCAGTGATCGGTACAAACTGGAGGAAGTCCTCCCTGAGTGTCTGATAGTCAGGGTTGACATACCGAACACAACGTGACATTTGTTCCATTCCAGAAATGTCACTTGTCTCATCGGCCATTATAGTGAAACACAGTGATCTGTTCACTCTGCGCACGATGTTTTCAACAATAAAGTAATTGCATACGTGAATGATCTCGTTTTGAGTTTGTGGGCTAATGTACATAGCATTGCGGCTGCTTGTAAGCAAATGAGTTTTTAAATCCTCATCCCCATTTCTTGCAAGAAAATGAAGGAAAGTACTAAAATTTCCATCATTTTCAGTAGGCTCTTCATCATTCAATATAATGGGTCCATCGTCTCTATGTCCTCTAAGGGGTAAACCTTGGCGGCCACACAAAATGATAGTTTCTATAATAGGAATAATCTTCTTTCTGTTGTCTTCAATTTCCTTTTTCATGTTCTTCTTACAATTTACTTTTCGTCGCACCGACGTAGATAGGTAGATACGTAGATAGGACAGGGAAGCAACCGTGGCCTTAATTAAGGTACAGCCTCAGTATTTGCCTGGTGTGAAAATGGGAAACCATGGAAACCCATTTTCAGAGCTGCCGACAGTGGGGTTCAAACCCACTATCTCCCGAATGCAAGATCACAGCTGACTATACGGCCAACTCGCTCGGTTTTACGTACATGTAACCATGCAGTTACGAAAGCATGGTAAGATAGTTAACAACTAAGTGAACTAACTTGAATGATTATAAAATGAGTAATTCATCTAAGAAGAGTCGAATATCGGTATTATTTTTATTTTATTTTCAAAATCCACTTGGTGGCTGCGTAAAGACAAAGAATACACTATAACAACTTCGTTAAATATAAGGATTTTTTTGTAAATGATAAATCCATGATCTTTGTCTGGCGAATATAAGTGGTGTCTGAATGAGTGTCAGAAGAGAATCCCTGAGCGCTTTGAGGTCCTTGGTACTGATGTTGAAACTCGTCTTCTTAGGGATTGTCCCTCTTGCACCGATCATGAGACCCCTCACTTCTACGTCGTCAAGCTCGTATTTATTGTTGTTATATGGCTCTGTAGGCAGGTAGATATACTTCTTTTCTCTGTCTACTTCATCTGGTTGGTCGTACAGTAACAGATTTGGCCTAATCCAGCTTTAAAATCTAGTTCAATTTGAAGTTTAAAAACATAATTTTCGAAACGTTTGCACTTGACAAATGGGAGCATAGTATGACCCTGCTTTGAGAACAATAATGTCCTTTTTCTATGTACAACAAATACCTTACAATACGGAGTACATTGTTCTTTTAGTAACTTGACTTGCGGTGCGGAATATGAAGCGTCAATTAACGAGTGTCAGTTCAACTTCAGGACAATGTCAATCGGAGTGTTTCTATTGAGGCGAGAAGATAAACAAACCACCGTCACCGTTTCAAAAATCTTTTCTGTTTCAAAGGATCGATGTAGTTGACATGTACGGAAGGACTGAGCTTCTGTTCACGCGACACACGGTACACGAAACGTTGTGGTGTCGAGGCATCGGGACAGCTGATTGAGCCGACGGTGTTTCGAAACACACGCACACACTACGACCAAAGGGCCGGCGCGGCAGTCATGCAGACACTGAATCACCTCCATACTGACTTTGCATATTCCAACAGTTAATAGACATTATCTATTTTCTATTATCTATCTATTTTAACCAATGTTTATTTAGTTTATTGTTAACTGTCAGTTTATATTTATTTTCTTTTTGTGAAAGTTCCATGGGGGGGGTTCTAACCCCCAGTAACCCCCCCCTGGCTACGCCCCTGTTGGTATTATAAATTTACTCATTCAGGGCAAATATTTCATGTTCCCTATGGGAATCAACATCTATATCATCTGATGGCCAGGCAGGCATCAATTTTTGGAAGTGAGAAATAGTCTCCCATAGTGCATTGACACTGCTGGTGGCTTCAAGTAGCCTATGCAGTGGCCTCCACGGGACACACTCTCGCCAACTCGGGATCAAACACACCTGTATTTTTTCGGCTGGGGTGCCATCACCTCTACTCGCAAACTCAGCCGGCCCAATAAAGCACAAACAGGCAGAGCCTAGTTGGCTGTCGCCTCCCCAATCATGTACTCCTGTCTCATATCAGGTGTGGACACCACCATCGCAGAACACACCATCAGGACAAAACTTCGCAAGTCCGGCTACCAAGTCCACGATGTCCGCCGCCTCATGGATCAAGCAACCTCCCAGCCTTCAACACAGCTACTGATATACCTACCTAATAGAGAAGACAAACTGATCCTGGAAGCCCGTGGAGCAGAGATCGGCAATAGACGGTACTCAGTGGTAACAACACCAGACTACATTCTCCAACAAATGATCGATAATCCTTATGCCCTTCCTACCGTCAACGAATACCAACCCAAAACAGCCCACGAGCCCCCCACCGCCTCCCACGTCCCTAACATCCACATCAACCACTACTACTACTACCACCATCACTACCTCGGCCTACACCCCCCACCATTCTCCCACTTTCACTACCACAACAACTCATCCTACACCGATAATGTCAATAACCACCACCTCCCCAAGCCCTTCACCGCCCAGCTATCAACAAACCCCTACTAACCAAGAAAACGCAACCAGCACAGCGCAGCCAGCCCCACAAGAACAAGAAACCGCCGCAACTCCAGCACATCAGCAGCCACCAGCTCCTACTAGCCAAGAAAACGCAACCAGCACAGCACAGCCAGCCCCACAAGAACAAGAAACCGCCGCAACTCCAGCACATCAGCAGCCACCAGCACCAGTGCCGAGCTGTGTCATCAGGGGAATCGAACCAACCTTAACAGCAAATGACATCCAGCAAGAACTGAAATCTGCAGGCATATCAGTACTCCGAGCATACCGCATATACAGCAGGAACGGCCCGACCTACATGGTACGAATCCAACTCCCCACAGAAGAAGAAGTACAACAGCTAATAACCACCGGCGTCCAAATTAATAGCCAGTATCACAGAGTAGAACACTCCTGCTCCCCGCCCCAATCTACACGCTCCCCTCCTCATATCCCGCACCGCCGCCCCCGGCCGCTCCCACCCACCTCACCACAGCAAACCATACACCTACCCATCCCCCAAACCAACTTCCTACCACCACCACTCCCAATTCTAGATCTTCTCCGCCTCCTAGCCACGTCCATCACCAACATCACAACAACCCTTCATCTCCTTACATCCCAACTCTACCACTACAACCCCTACCCAACCCACATCTAACTAGCAACCTATCTCCAATATATGTACTAGTAAACCAACTAAACACATGGTACTCGTAAAATCATTGTAAGCAACCTAATGTACGTAACTCATATGATGTATGTAACTCATGTATGTAGCCCAGGAATCTCAATAAAAAGCACAGGAGCAGATGCTGCACCCTTAGCCAAGAGGCCAAATCCCTTCACATCACCAAAATCAAAGCTTCTTCCTTTTAACCTCAAACTCCCATCAAATCCCCAAGCCCCGCCAAATCTCCTGGCCAGAGAGAAGGCGTAACCTTCTAGGTGGCCCGCCCCTCCCCTTCGGGGAGGGGAATGAAAACATCCCCCTTGGTCCTTGGCCTCCACGGTATGCACTAGCCTTGCGTCTTGGTAGGTGTGCTAAGTACCAACTGATGAGCCCAACTTAGCACACAAGGGCAAAACGCAGGCAACCAAGAATGAGTTAGCTGGAAAATTGATAATGTCCAGTAACAGACCATTATATTGGTAGTACCGTATTTCTCCGAACCCAAGACGAACCCCACTTTTTCCTTCAAAAATGTAAATCGGGCTCAAAGAGTCTAAAATAGTATGCATTTTAGACGCCGAACACTGGCTTTCGTTATGCCGTACTTTTTTTCGGCTGAACAATAATTCTTTATTTATGCGGGTTTATTGAACATTAACTTAAAATTGGCATCGTAATACAAGAGAACCCGTTGAAAATTTGCTGGCAATACGTATTCCATGCGTCTCTACAATACGACGATCCATCAGGAAAATATTCTTGCTGCCTATAAAACTGTTACTTTACTCAACGTCAGATATAACCGGCAACCACTACACGCACGTCTCGCTTGCCGGGTTCGGCAACTTCAGCGGCTAGCTATGTATAGGCCTAATCGCGAACGTTGAAGGTCAAGGAAAGATTTTAATGCGCCGCGGTATGACCATTCTGCCCTTGATTTTTGTGTGCACATACCTCACAATTTCATCTTCGACTTCTTTAAAGCGTCCTTGTCGCATTTTTTGTACAGTATGCATTTTTGAAGCTATCTGTCTTCACGCTAACGTCAAATATTGGTTTTAGTTAGGCCTATGGACAATTGTTCTACATTTCCAAATGTTTAATAACCATTGACTTAAAATCATAATACCGACGAGAACCCGTAGTTAATTTGCCGGCAATACTTGTTCCGCATATCTTTACAAAACGACTACACATCACGAAAATGTTCCTGCTGTCTATAAAACTTAAAGCTCACTCGTCGAGATTCGAAGGCGATGTTGGAGTCGATTAGTAATACCCATCGACTGTTGTAATCTAAAGAAAATTCGAAATGAAAGAGGATAACACGTTTTCGTAATAAATGCGTAAATATCGTGGCTGATAGCAGTTGTTAACTCGTTAAAAATAAAGGCTGAAGTACATAACTGATTTCAGAGGATAGTTCATATTTTCTCGCGTCTAGTTACATTTCGGAAAGGTTATTCACATGTATTTTTTTTAGCGCGGAGGTTATCATTTCTCTACATGCATTACAAATATGTTTTCATGATCCATATACGGTTAGGTTATGCAACGCCGTTTGAAAAAGAAATCTGAAATGTTTGCCACAGAAGCCTATTGATGATACCGTATTTCTCCAAATCCAAGATGACGTTTTCTTTTTTCAGAATTTCATGCAAAAAAATCAAGGGTTGTCTTGCATTCCCAGCCTAACAGTATCGAATACCACTGGCAACTGCTGTGGTACCGGTAACTACGCTGCTTCTTTTCACTACCGTGCGCGCATGTATATATACACAAAACTCGTTGACAACAAACGACCGCCTCTTTATTATACATCGCGTCTAGGGCTGGTATTTGCAGTCACGGAGAGAAGTAGAGGGGCATGAGGGGTATTGATTGGGGAAGGTAAGGTAGAGGTGGTAGAAAGGGGAAGTGGAGGTGCAATAGGGGCAATGATTGGGGGAGGTGAGGTATGGCTGGGCATGTCTTCAGGAGGTTCCTTGATATGTATTGGATTCTGTTTTTTTTAACTATTTTTATGTAGGTGTTTTGTAAAATTGGGATAACTGTATTAAAGAGGATATTAACTTTATCTGTAATTTCGTTTAAGTTACAATTTGGGTTTGCGTATTGATCTATAGTAATGTAAAATTCTTCCGTTATATTGAGCAGAGGGCTCTTGGGAATCATACTTAGGATCTGCATGTCGTTTTCAATATTTGTAAAATTATGCTTATAATCCTCGTTATGTTGAGCTATAGATGAAACTCTTTAAGGTGTTAATGTGTTCGGATAAAGAAATTTCTTCTAGTACATCCAATATAGCTTGCCTCACAATTGTCGCATTTTATTTGATACGCTCCTGAACAACTGTATCTATTATTATCATTAACAGACACTTTATATCATTGTATATTTTAATATTATCACTTATATCATGTGACATTCATTAGATTTAGTAATGTTTTTAAATTATATATTAAGTTAACTTTAGATCTCATGACCAGCTGAGGATGACCTCTGTGAAGGTCGAAACCGGTACTGCTTAGTAACAAGACACACCGAGCTCGATAGCTGCAGTCGCTTAAGTGCGACCAGTATCCAGTATTCGGGAGATAGTAGGTTCGAACCCCACTGTCGGCAGCTCTGAAAATGGTTTTCCGTGGTTTTCCATTTTCACACCAGGCAAATGCTGGGGCTGTACCTTAATTAAGGCCACGGCCGCTTCCTTCCCACTCCTAGGCCTTCCCTGTCCCATCGTCGCCATAAGACCTATCTGTGTCGGTGCGACGTAAAGCAACTAGCAAAAAAAAAAAAAAGTAACAAGACATAATAAAGTATTGATTAGATGGACGGTACCCATTCTTTGTGATTGTGAATACCAAGTATCAATACGGACATGAAACTGATAGATTACAGTTCTGCTCTCCAGCCACAGCCATTTCCTTTACTCACTTCCTGCACGCTCGTAACGGCTGAAAATGAAACCACGTGGGATGAAATCTAAACTCAACTAACCTTTGAGAGTTTGTCTTTCTTCGCGCACATCTCACAGTATGATATGTTCATTATATTTCTTATAATTGCGCCCTTCCCGCGTCCAGGTACGACCCAGTAAAAATTCCCCGGTAGGTCATGTTCTCA
The DNA here is from genome assembly GCF_040414725.1 of Anabrus simplex. Lineage (NCBI taxonomy): Eukaryota > Metazoa > Arthropoda > Insecta > Orthoptera > Tettigoniidae > Anabrus > Anabrus simplex. The sequence goes on along the minus strand of NC_090278.1, from coordinate 69,554,424 downwards.
CAGGGCAATTGTTTGTAAAAAAAAAAAAAAAATTGTTTGGATTAACCTGAGTTTCAAGAGAAAACAGGGACTGTGCGCGATAAATACTGATGAACGTCTCCATCCTATCGCACTTTCAAATAAATCATTCATTCATCGAAAGACTCAAAGTAAATCGCATGAAAAGTATCTTAATAACTAAGTTAATCTACAGCTAACATCTACAGATCATAACTCACTTAATTAAAATAAATTAAAAGAAGAAATTTATTAAATTACTCATGAATGAAATAATAGAGAACTCAAATTATCTTAAAATTCTTTCATCGGTGTTTAAAATCAATCATTATTTATAACATCTCATATAAGTCAGCGCTGGCTTAATTTAAAAAAATGAATTCATTGATTCTGAAATGAACCGGTATCTTCTAACATTCTTTCTTGTATGAAAATTAATTCAATTATTTAATTGCCATATTAATAAATTATTAACTTGAAAGAAAGTTCATGATTCGTATCAATAACATTACAACACTGAAGTTAAATTTCAAACACTTCCTTAAAAAATTGGAAATTGGAAATTCGCAATCTGAATTATGTATATTAACTCATTCACTGGCGTAGAAATGTTGTTGACGATTGATGGGCTAAGGTGACTACCACTATTGCCTACCAAAATCTAGGCTCCTAACATCCTATCCTATCATTTTTAAATGCTAAATAAATTATTAATAACCACTCAAGAAATATAAGAATAATCTGCAACACATTTCTAACTAAATAGTTCTTAATTCGCTACTCATTGGCTCCATATGTATACGATCATTCACTAGGCTCATATTTATTATGTCAAGCTTATTTAAGTGACCGCAAATATTTCCATTACGATATCCCAATATTATTCATCTACGTTGTTCATGATGGCTACACAGACACAATATATCTCTCAATGTATACATTACAAGAATATGTCATATGTTACGAATGCTTCCTAACATCAACAGCTGTATTTGACATTACGGTATCCATTTAATCTTAACTACACATGTATTCGCCATTCATACCTTGTATTAAGTTACTCCCTCGACGTATGTCCTTCATTGTACGGTAAAACTTTACTTCTCGCAGCCCAACGTTTATAACATTATAGGGAAGTGAAAATAATGTAAATCTTACTTGGAATTCCTTTTAGAGGAGAGATGTGTTCATTGCCATGTCTAGGAACCCACCAGCCCGCCCCGAGAAATATATTTACTTTTATAACCTAATAAAGAACAGTAGCCGCCATCGTCCATGGCTCAAGTAGTTTCTTGCATTCTCATTGGTCATGGTGAACGGAATGTGACGTCATTGCCATCAATGCTGATAAATACATTGCGTTACCAACCCCGGCTGAATTAAAGCACAAACAAAAAAACACCATGTAAAATTACAATGCGGCTTTAACCGTTCGGACCAATTGTCTTGTCCAGGTCTTATCCTAACCGTCCGCACGGCAAGAACCAGTCCAGACCAATCGTGTTTCCACATGAAACTAGAGGCGTAGGGCCGCTTCGCGGCTTCTAACCGTCCAGACCAATGGCCTTGTCCACGGCAAGAATCCTAACCGTCCAGACCAATCGTTTTGTCCACGGCAAGAATCCTAACCGTCCAGACCAATCGTGTTTTCACATGAAACTAGGGGCCTAAGGCCGCTTCGCGGCTTCTAACCGTCCAGACCAATGGTCTTGTCCACGGCAAGAATCCTAACCGTCCAGACCAATCGTCTTGTCCACGGCAAGAATCCTAACCGTCCAGACTAATCGTCTTGCCACTAGCTATCGAAGCACCTCACTCATTAGTTCCTCCGTACAGAGGTTGGCAGCTCTGAGCATAGCTTCACAACATCCTTCCCGAGAAGGCCGCGAGCGTGTAAACAAACGACAGTCGTTCCGCGCGCAGCTGAATGTAGCGAGTGCTGGGCTGCGAGAAGTAAAGCATTGATCATTGTACTTGCATCACTTATTTGATCCTTCTTTGAATATTTCAACATTTACCAACCATATTTACATCTTATTACAACCCAACTTCAAATTATCTTACTCAAATTGCTTCACGTGACTCGATCTCGGCTACATAACATTCAGTCAATCCAATAGCATCATTAACAATATCACATTTCATATCTCATAACCTATTCCAAAATAAATACATTTATTAAGACGTAGGTTTATTCCCCTTTGCATTAATATTCCCTTATATGGATCATTTCTTTTCTCGTAGATCTTACTACTTCTCATATCATCCATTTGTGACGTAATCATACCCAGAATGGCTTCACGAAATCCATAAATAATATTTAACATTCGCAAATACTCATATTTAGCTGTGCGATAGTCTACCTTCTTTCTCGTAATCTCAAGTACTACGATTATCCATTCGACTTATTATGGATAGCCATTTCTTTCAAGATATCGATCTAGTTACATGTTAACTGAATATAGTATCATTCAACTATACGTATATGCATATCACTTCACTGTATCACCTCCACTTCTAAGTATCTCACACTTATTGTAGTTCATACTTATGCCTAGCTTAATTAGGAACTAACATATTTATAGTAAAACTTAGCTCGTCATTCATCAAGTAAGCCATCTCTGTAGCTCTCTCTCTCTCTCCGTCACATCGCTGGTCACGACTGGCCACGGTCTGCGGTTCGGCTGGAGTCGTCCTCTCACATCAGGTCTGGTCTATTGGCTGGATCATATCTACCTCCAGGTCGGTCCACCTCAAAATTAGCAAGACATCATCTTCTTCATACTGCAGCTGTCAATACCATCAAAGAAATTCGACAAGTAATCATTCATTTTTAAAAATTTCTTTAAAATAATATTCTGTTCTTAAATATTCTATTATTTTTCGTGTTTTGGTCAATCAACTATCCATATTTGCTTTGATTTCCTCGACCTTGTTTTAGAAGTATCTGCGATTTTAAATTATTCCTTAAATCTTCTTTCCAAGAAATGATTCGTGCGTGTCTTTCTCTTCTTACAGCACTGCTCGATGATGAGCTCCAGTGTGTTGCTATATTACGTATCAGCTCTTCTGGTGAACGTATGTAAATAAAATTTCGTATTTCACGCCGTCCTTATGCTTCTTAATGACGTATAGCAAGTATCTTGCTGTATATTCTTATTCGGAAGCAGTAATATTTCTGAAATTCCGATTATAATCGCTATTATTCTTCTTTCCAATGCAGTAGTAACAATTTGCTTCCTGTCGCTTTCAGTTCAATTTAGTAAGTGTGAATGATAATAATATATAATATTTTACTTGTTTTTCGAAACAATTCAATTGATACTGCTCGGTTCTTTACAGCCTTTTAAGATTGTATGTCCCAAGTTAGTCATGGCCTCGTAATGGACTTATATCTTGAGATTCTCTTGCATACAATTCCGGCCTGTGTGGTCCATACCTTTACTTGACGCCATTTTGAAATACGCCAGAAAATGCAATGGGCACAGAATAAATTTATGAAATCGGGTCAATCATTTTGAATTCCCTGTATTTCATGTACAGTTTACTTGCCTACAACTTCTTGCTTAGCTTGATGCTTTCACAGCCCATAATTGTAGACATGATGTAAACTTTTAGGCTTTTGCCATGTCAAGAAAATAAGGTGAAATTATTTACGTTTCACTGAGAACTTACCTCCATGTCTTCAGAAGAAAATCTCAACTCTTCATGAGAAGACTTCTACAATGATGAAAGTTTGAATTTAATATTTTACGTAGGTAGTTCTCTTCCCTGTCCCCTCACTATTGTTATTTTATTTTGGTGCTTTCCAAATTCGTTTGTTCCTCATCACCAGACATGGGCGCCCATATGAGAGTTTCTAGAAAGGGGCTCCGGCCTGGGGGTACGTAGTAATTTTAATATTTTGGAAGATAAATGGCGATTTCTATTCTGCGGTAGAACAACCAACGGTATCCCCTGCCTGTTGGTGGGGGACGGTACTACCGCTTGACTTTTAAGTCATTTTCTTGAAAGGAAAACACGTGACTACACTAGATTTTTGCCCTTCCCTGAGAGCTAGAGGGGTGCCGCGGCCTTCCTTGCCCCCGGGTATGGGCGCCCTTGTCACCAGATAGTTCATTCCAGGCTATGTGTTAAGTGTCATACACCCTTTGTCAGTAAAGTTCCGAGACAAGTGTTGTATTTCTGAGGTAGCAATGCGAACAAAGGAACAAATTTTGGTTTTATGTTACCTGGTATGTGTTCAAGGTTATAAACTTCATTATTGGTTCCGTATTGAATTAAGATTACATATAAAATAAAATACAAAGTTTATTCCAGCTACTCAATACTATACAGTAATTGCAATGTTTATAAATACATTACAATATATTAACAAGGTACTAGTTTCGACCCTTTATGGGTCATCATCAGCCTAAGATACTTATGGATATGCCGAAGTCCTAAGACAGAATTACATTGTGAAAATGAGATTTAAAAGAATGAACTGTGTATGTGATGCGATGATGTACATATAAAATGGTGGATTGATGAACTGTTATAGATGAAATAAAGTTGTGCTTATCAATGACAAATAAAATTTTAAGATTTACGTCAAATACAATTAGACTGTAAAAATAGTTATCATACAATTATTACAATAATGAATAAAATATGCCCTTGTTGGTGAATACTCGAAAATTGCACTTTAAAAACGTAATATGCCGGTTGAATGCAAAGTCCAAATGTTTCTATTGAGTTCTAGAATTCCGAGTGCGTCTTCAGGTGGAGAATTAAAAGTTGAACATTGGTGCAGAGGGTATCTGTCTTGCTTGAGGTCCAATATATCTAATACAGAAGTTAAATGTCGATATTCCTCACAGTACAGCAAGAATTCATTATATTACAAGAATGTCGTATAGTTTTATCGACATGGGCATGAAAGTTGGTGTTACTGGTATGACCCCTACATGAAGCATCAAAGTACAGAATGGTGGAGTCCTGGATCACCAACCTCGAAAAAAGCCAAATCTCAGCCTTCAAGAACAAAGACAATTTTGATCGCATTCTTTGACAGTAAAGGGTTAGTTCACCATGAGTACTTTCCACCACATGAAACAGTGAACCAAACTCTTTACATCAAAGTCTTGTAACGTTTGCAACAAGCAATTCGACGTTGCCACCCTGATTTGTGGTAGTCACATGACTAGTTCTTACTGCATGACAATGCAAAACCTCACACTGCTTTATCTGTTACTAGGTATCTTGTTAGACATTCTGTCACTGTTGTCCCACATCCACCCTATTTGCCTGACCTCTCGTCTTGCGATTTTTTCTTGTTCCCACCTGTGAAATTGCGAATGAAAGGAAAGCTTCATCAAGATATCGCAGACATCCAACCGGGTGTGACTTGTGAGCTTAAGCATCGCAGTTGACAATTTGCCTGCTTGCTTCCAAGACCTCCAGAAACTCTGGCAATTGTGCATAGATTGCCAAAGGGACTACTTCGACAGGAGCTAAGATCATTACTTGGCAAGTGCAACTTTTCTCTTTTTTTGCAACCTCACCGGGCGAGTTGACCATGCGATCAGGGGCACACGGCTGTGAGCTTGCATATGGGAGATAGTGGGTTCGAATCCCACTGTCGGCAGCCCTGAAGATGCTTCTCCACGGTTTCCCATTTTTCACGCCAGGCAAATGCTGAGGCTGTACATTAAGGCCACTTCCTTCCAACTCCTAGGTCTTTCCTATCCCATCGTCGCCATAAGACCTATCTGTGTCGGTGCAACATAAAGCCACTAGCAAAAAAAAAATTATGACCTCAGTCCTGGAACTTTTCGGACATAGGTTGTATACCTGTTATGCCTCTCCCTCCCCAGAGCAACTTACACTTGTTATCCTCTTGTTTTTCCTACACACTTTCTTTCCTTTCTTCAGCTCTATTATATTCTTCTGACCTGCAAGTTTTCTGTTACGCTTTATTTTATTTTTATTTCTTCTACCACATTTGTCCCTGATTCATTTGATGACCTTGCTGTTAATCTGCAATGCACATATAACATCACTGCCTGAGAAATTCTCGTTTAACTGCAGTGTTCGTTTCACAATCGCCCAATAATTTGTTGGGTACTGTAAGCTCTTTGGAAAATGTTTCCAGCATTCTCAACAGATGGCGGGAGGGTTTTCAACTGTATTCATGAAGTCTCTGGCCTAAAATATGCCTTATCTTCTCTACTTTACATATATAATTTCTGGCCAGCTGATGAGGTAAACAGAAATGGCGAACACAATACGGAAAAAATCTTTGAATACAAAATAAGGAAATACATCAAAGTGACATTAGTATTTCTGATAATAGTGATAGTGATTCTGTTGATTCTTCGGATGATGACCTTCTTAGTATTTCTAGTGAAAGTGAAGATGATGTTATGTCAGAAGCTAAGGTGATGGTAGGAGATGTTGAACGTACATTCCTGTTGAAAAAGTGTAAGTGTATGATCTAATATAATTCCATTTATGGGAAATCCTGGTGTTAGGGTTGGATTATTACCAAAGGTGAGTGCGATTGACTGTTTTGAACTGTTTCTAATGGGTGAATTTGATAGTGACCAAAACAAATTCATATGCTAAAAGTGCATTGAAAAACTTGTAAATAAATCTCCACATACAAGGGCACAGTTTTGGAAAGAAACAAACTCTTATGAAATTCGGCAGTTTATTGCATTAGTATTGTTGGTGGGAATAATACCAAGCGTGAAATAAAATTGTATTGGTCACAGGACAGTATTCTCAAAACATCAATGTTTTATGAAACCATGTCACAGGCCTACTGTAAATAGAGTGTAAAGTAAGTTTTTATTAACCTTGAATAATATATGAATATGTTCCCTTAATAATTGTTATTCATTCCTTGCTTCCTAAAAGTAAATAATTTCCTCCGAGAAACCTCACCTTTCTGGCACAGATCTGCCAGAACCTGCCACAGAAGGGGTTAACAGAAACATCTTAATTGGAGCTTCGATGGTGTTGTCACCTCCCACTGGGAATGTTAGCACATGTGCTAGCGTTCAGTGAGCCATCTGGTGACGACTGAGCGTACCACTTAATACAGACCCATGGTAAAGCATTCTTAAATTCAAACCTTCATTATTGGAGGTCACTCTCGTGAACAGTGGATGTCTCCTTCTAAAGATGCAAAGCAAAGTTCTCTGCGAAACATAAAGAATTTCACATTGTTTTCTTGACATGGCAGAAGCTTATATCATGACTACTTATTGCTGATATATTGTCTCCACGCCAGCTCTGAGGACCTGACAGGAATGTGGAGTGGAGTGAATGCAAAAACATGTACTCACCTTAGAGTAGCAGTGTTGCTATTGGAGAAACCTGTTCTTCTGCCTCACTTTCGAAACTCAACTTTCCAGATCCACTGGAGGAATCACTATCAACCTCCAGATGTATTACTATACTATCAATGACATCAGCAATGTAATAATAATATAATATATACAGTACGGTGTCTTCTCTTCCTTGTTGATAGTGATAAGTCATCAATAAAGACCAAAATGAAATTCATACAAATACTGTCCTCCTCATGGTATTCGTCCTCTAGAATCTGAACACAACTACATTACTCTTGGTTACAGATGTTATCGCTTTAAGAGTAATATTTCTTAGTTTTTTAAATGATAAATCCCCAGTCATATTGCCTTCGCGCACCACACGCTTCACTTTATTCCAAGCTAGTTCGATAGCATTTGGGTCACACATTTAAGTGGGTAGACGGACCACAGTATGTACCAAAGATTGGAAATAAGAGTCAGTTTTAAACAATTTCTCTTTTTGTTTAGGAGCCTCTGTGGCTCAGGTGACGGCGCACCGGCCTCTCACCGCTGGGTTCCGTGGTTCAAATCTCGGTCACTCCATGCAAGATTTTTGCTGGACAAAACAGAGGCGGGACAGGTTTTTCTCCGAGTACCTGGTTTTCCCTCTCATCTTTCATTCCAGCAACACTTTCCAATATCATTTCATTCCATCTGTCATTCATTAATCATTGCCCCAGAGGAGTGTGACAGGCTTCGGCAGCCAACACAATTCCCATCTCCGCCGCTACATTGGGGCTTCATTCATTCCATTCCTGACCCGATTGAATTACTGGAAACAGGTTGTGGATTTTCATTTTAATTTCTCTTTTCGTTTAACCACATCTACTAATTTATAAAGTGCCTCTTCCCTCGTGGACTCGTCACAAGTAACTCCTTTGTTGCATAATCACCATATCATATCTGATTTCACAGACTACTATGTGGGTGGTTTTTCTATATGTATGCAGTGATAGGGTGCATTATCTAACACAACCACAGACGAAGGTGGTAGATTAGGTGCAAGCTTCTCGGTGACCCACTTCATGAAATTCACTCTGTTCTTCTGCCATACTGGCTGTATAGATGAGGAAAGCATTTTCTAGGAATCCGTTTATACCCCCTGCGTGAAGTACTATTAACCTATTTCCTGAATTCACGTTAGCTTGTACTTCCTCACTTTGCCAGCACTTTCCAAAAGTTAAATTAGTATCTAAGTTTGGTCAAGGTAAATTATCTGTTGCCCACTTTGCCCGAGTTGTTTTATTTGTAACGCAACATTACGATGTGAGGCCTTTCAGTTAAAATCTTCCCCCGATTTAGAGATTTTTTTCCAACGGAAACCGAGTTGTATGTGTGTGATCAAGGAAAAGTTATTTTGCCTTGTATCACAGGCAATAGTTTTGGAAAGCTAGGAACACATTTTTCATCCACATAAAAGTCATGAATAGCACGACAAATTACACATTTATTAAAATCATCAGTGTTCACAGCAGTGCGTGATGGCCTGGTTTTTCACTTCTTAACTGGGCCCTATTTCATAAAACATACTTCACTAATATTATTAATAAAAACCAGTAATATTAACTAATAATATTAAATTAAGTTTCATAAAGTTATTAGCTAATAATATATATATATATTTTTTTGTTATTTGCTTTACGTCGCACCGACACAGATAGGTCTTATGGCGACGATGGGACAGGGAATGGCTAGGAGTGGGAAGGAAGCGACCGTGGCCTTAATTAAGGTACAGCCCCAGCATTTGCCTGGTGTGAAAATGGGAAACCACGGAAAACCATCTTCAAGGCTGCCGACAGTGGGGTTCGAACCCACGATCTCCCGAATACTGGATACTGGCCGCAATTAAGCGACTGCAGCTATCGAGCTCGGTACTAATAATATTAGTAAAGTGTTTCATAGACAACACGACTAATAAAAGTTAATCATATTATTGGGATTATTTCCATTAGTGTATTTTGACTCGTAATCCATATTATTAGTGAAACTAAAATGAGTGGTATTTTGATATTTTGGCATAAAATTGTGGACTCTGATTCAAATAGTGGAGACAGTGTATATTCACCGTCAAAGAACTTTTAGGCCAAGAACAGCCTATACTGGTATGGAACAAACATATGAATACAATCAGTGGCGGCCGGTCAGTACGTGCTACCGGGCTCCAGCACGTAGCTTGGAACTGTAAGGAATGTTATTTATGTACAGTACAATTATCCTGGTGCCTTTTCGTTGTTTTGAGTACGATATGAATTTGTGTTTTGTGAAAATCAGGACGAGATCTGTCGAACACTTAGCGCCGTTGTCCCGGGGAACAAAGCTCGTGCTCATGCGAAGTGAGCCCTTGCCTGTAGCCTGAAGGAAGCAACACGCAGGCGCAGCCAAGCTTGCAACACTCCCCCCTAGCCGGCGGAGTATACCATAAACCGGGATCAACTTTCACTGATCCCGTCTATAGTTACTTCCCCTCCCGCAAGGGGGTAGAAGTACTCGATGTCTCCTGCTACCTTGATGTTGAACGTGGTAAGCGAGTCTGCCACTAGAGAGTAGCATCGTCTGGGCTCGAAAGTAAGCATAAGTGGAGGTAATCTATCTCACACATGCTTATTAAAATATCAATCTTCCTTTTGTGTCAAAAATAAGGAACTCGTAGGTGAGTCAAAGAATCTTTGACTGACCCTAAATGTTATCCCGCATTACAATGTAATTTACTCTGGTGAAAATAAATAGCGTATGGCTTTTAGTGCCGGAAGTATCCAAGGACATGTTCGACTCGCCAGATGCAGGTCTTTTGATTTGACGCCCGTAGGCGACCTGCGAGTCGTGATGAGGATGAAATGATGATGATGACAACACATACACCCAATGATGGTTAAAATTCCAGACCCTGCCGGGAATCGAACCCGGGATTCCTGTGACCAAAGGCCAGCGCGCTAACCATTTAGCCATTTAGCCGGACATTTACTCTGGTAATAGGGAAGGTCACAATGAATCAGTTGGCAGCTCTTTCAGTTGCTTTGTGCGGTTTTTAATCTCGCGGTTATATTACTGGTGCGTGTTTTTTCTGTCATTGTATTAGTGCTCAAGTTTATACGGAGATTTATCAAATTATTTATCCACTGCAGTATATATAAAGTGAAATTAAATTAGTGTTCTTAGTGAGGATCTATATTCCCCCGATTCTATTTGCACTGATGTAAGTTGCGCCATTAGGTTAGTAAAAACAATATTTCTCGAATGAATTATTTATCTCGTAGACAGATGTCGAAGTATTCATCTGCTTCCAAATTAATGTTGTTTTTGTTTGTACTGAGTTATAAATTGTGAGAAAAGTTGCTGTATTATTATTATTATTATTATTATTATTATTATTATTATTATTATTATTATTATTATTATTATTATTATTATTATTATTATTATTATTATTATTATTATTATTATTATTATTACCAAGTTTGAAGTACGCGTTGTTCATCATGGCAATATGCAGATTTAAAACAGCGTATTTAGCTTGTTTTTGTAGCACGTAGGACGATTTTTTCACGAGCCGCCACTGAATACAATGGCATTTACAAAAACAAGGCGTTAACAAAATGAAAGAGTGCGTGGAGCTGTCAACAGCCGGCCATCTAAAGGCCTTTCGCATAGGAATACCAATAGAAGATCTAGAAAAAGCGACCGACGCAAACTTCTGGCCAAGAGGAGTTACGGTCAGATGTTTTCGTTTTCATCGGTCCACAGGAGCGAGACTTGACTAGAAAGACCTCAACCCAAACGAACCAACAAAACAAAAATACACTAAAACTACTCCTATGGAACGTAGAAGGCCTAAAGAGTCTAAAAGCAGCAACCCCTACCTACTTTTGGAACAATTTCGATGCAGTAATAGCCACTGAAACTTTCCTCTCAGAGCCCATCGACGAACCCCTCTTCTACAGTACACATGCACTAGCAAAAACAAAAGAACGCGGTAGACCAGAAGGAGGCGTAACTGTTATGTACGGTATAACACCATAGGAAAACTCAAAGCAAAACACACAGAAGAAAAAACAGTCATCATAAAAGCTGACAGATTATCATAGGACTCTACACAAGCGCAGCACAAACAGTCAACAATACAGTAGAACAGATAATTAATGCAATCTCAATGACAAGGGAAGAAGAAAATGTGATTCTGGGAGGAGACCTAAACTGTAGACTGGACAAGCCTGACCAAAAAAACAGCTTTGGCTTTGGAATTACTACAGGAAGAAGGGTTCACACTGGTCAATAAAAAGGAAGAAAAGACATACCTTGCGCCTAACGGATCCAGTACAATAGACCTGGTATTCTTCAGAGGAAAACATATTAAAATAAAATCACAAGAAGTGCTGGAACGCTCAACAGTCGCCCCATTGAAAAAACACCTACCAGTCTGCACCATATTTGCTATATCAGGAGAGTACGCATTGCCGAAAAACTCCCATACACAGAAGATATCAAGGAAACTGAACAATGACGCATTAGAAAAGAGAAAGGAACTCCTAGAAAATGTCCAAGCCTAATAGAAGGACTACTCCAATCTGCAATGGACTCCATTCTGTTGTATATACATAGTGCACAATTGCCGAAGAAAACAAGAATTGCACAGTCCTGGTTTGACGCAGATTGCTACTGCACCAGAAAAGAAGTCCTACACCTCCTCCGCAGAGCGAAACAGACAAACACACCAGACAACCTGAAAGCATATGCGCAAAAGATGAAAGAATACAAGAAGCTAATCCTGCTCAAAATAGCAAATCACACGGAAGCAGATGCACAAAGACAAGCAGAAGAAGCCCTAAAGGACCCCTTTATAGCGATCAAGAAGAAAAGCAGAACAGGAGTGTCAGGAATTCCGATGAATGTTTGGGAACAGCACTTCGCTCAACTCTACAACAAGAACAACTTGGAACAAGCATACGAAACCGAAGAGACGTACACCACACGATCTGAACCTATAACCGAGGACGAAGTAAGACAAGCCATCCTAGAATCTAAAAAAGGAAAAGCAACAGGACTAGACGAGGTGTTCAACGAAAACCTCATAGAAACTCTTGAACAACTCGCCCAGCTGTGGACGATGTTGTTTAACAAATGCCTCACATCAGGAAAAATACCAGAGGACTGGAGGAAGATGGACACCATCTTGTTATACAAGGGCAAAGGCAACATAGAAGACCTCAACGCATACAGAGGAATTGCACTTGAGAACAACATCTTCAAGATATTCTCCAAAATCCTGACGAACAGACTCTACTCACTAACAGACGCCTTAATGCCGGAAACACAGTTCGGATTCACGAAGGGAAGAGGAACCCTTCACGCAGTTGCTAACCTCCTAGAAGATATACACAACGCTCTAAGACACCCATTGAGGAAATGGAAATACATCCCTTTGCCTTTTAAGAGGGTGAACAACTTCAAAAATCTTTTTACGTATTTCTTTCGTGTGATCAGACCAATCAACTGTTTCATTCATCATTACGCCGTGATTTTTAACCGTTTTACTGTAGGGAATAATGTTACCATTCAGTAGAATAGGCGGAATTGCGATATTGAGCGGCTCAGTAATTTTCGTGATCCGATTATAATTGTCTTGATTTTTTTGCAGTTTAGTATAAGAGAGCTTCGTTGTGCATATACACTAAGTCGTCGGAGGTCCCTGTTAATATCTTGTCTTGCTATGTCGATATATTTGAAGATCGTCAGCACAGAGATCACGTGTGTTATTTCCTGTCACAGATGATATGTCATTGATATAAATACAGAAAATTACGGACCGTAGAATACTGTCCCGCGGGGCAACACCAGTTTCATTTTCCATTTAGAGGCCTTGTCGTTTACTGTTACACGCTGTTGACGGTTACTCAAATAAGAACTAAAAACCTTAAGCGCAGCCAGATCGAAATTTAGCAGTTCCATTTTCTTTATCATAGTCGTAATTACTATAGTATCAAAGGCGCTACTGAAGTCCAGAAGGATACGTATAGTGAGCAGTCGTTTGTCCATATGTTTCTAATGTCTTCAGTAACCTTCAAAAGTGCTGTCGCGGTTCTGTGAACCTTCTCAAAATCCAGATTGCAAAGGGTCCAAAAAATCATTTTTAATTAGGTATTCCAGAACTTCCTCGTATACTAAACGTTCAAATTCTTTAGAAAGCGCAGGGAGTACGGACATAGGACGATAGTCAGAGGGTGATTGTGGGTCTAAACTCTTAGGTACCGATATAATATTGGCTGTTTTCCAGACAGTAGGGAAAGTTCCGTTTAGTAAACAGTAGTTCAGTATGTGCGTCGGTATTGGCGAGATAGCACCCATAATGTAATGTATAAAAGTAATAGGAATATCATCTACACCTGTAGTCTTTGATTTAATCGATTACAAAGCCTTTATCCTGATTTTCTGTGACACTGTGAAATGTGAATGGTGGATTGGCTGGATGGGAGGGCGGTGAGTCGGTGCAGTTTATTTGGGTAGGTTGAATATTTATTCTACTAAAGTAATCGTTCAGTTCGTCAAGTGGAATCTGTCTCTGTTGATGTTTTTCTATTCCCAGAGCTCTAAGTTGGTCCCATGCGCGATTAGAATTTAAGTTGTTAGCTAAATTCCGAAAATATATACATTTTTTAAAATTTCTGATTAACTGCTTTGTGCGATTTCTTAAGATGCGGTTAGATTCGAAGTCTGTGTCATCTAGGGTTTGTTTATAATGTCGAAATAACGATTCACGGTGGGCCATCATTCTCTTGCCTTCATCATCTAGACATGGACAAGAAGGACGAGAAACCTGTATTCGACGCGCGTGCGTGTATATCTTTTCCGCATTATTTGTATAAATATCTTTTCTTTATTGCTTATCACATGACCATTATTATATTAACATTACCGTATTTATTCTAAACCGGAATATTGCATCCTTACTCAAACTGCTTATTCTTGCATTCATTTCACTTGTACTCGGAATACACTGACTGACAGAGCAAATGCAACACCAAGAAGGAGTGGTTCGAAAGGGATGAAAGTTGGGGAAAAAACAGAGACGGCACGGACGAATATTTGATGTTTATTTCAAACCGATATGCAGGTTACACAATGCGCACGGCATCGACTCAGTAGGATGTAGGACCACCGCGAGCGGCGATGCACGCAGAAACACGTCGAGGTACAGAGTCAATAAAAGTGCGGATGGTGTCCTGAGGGATGGTTCTCCATTCTCTGTCAACCATTTGCCACAGTTGGTCGTCCGTACGAGGCTGGGGCAGAGTTTGCAAACGGCGTCCAATGAGATCCCGCAGGTGTTCGATTGGTGAGAGATCCGGAGAGTACGCTGGCCACGGAAGCATCTGTACACCTCGTAGAGCCCGTTGGGAGATGCGAGCAGTGTGTGGGCGGGCATTATCCTGCTGAAACAGAGCATTGGGCAGCCCCTGAAGGTACGGGAGTGCCACCGGCCGCACCGGCCACCGCCCACGTAGCGGTGGGCATTTAACGTGCCTTGAATACGCACTAGAGGTGACGTGGAATCATACGCAATAGCGCCCCAAACCATGATGCCGCGTTGTCTAGCGGTAGGGCGCTCCACAGTTACTGCCGGATTTGACCTTTCTCCACGCCGACGCCACACTCGTCTGCGGTGACTATCACTGACAGAACAGAAGCGTGACTCATCGGAGAACACGACGTTCCGCCATTCCGTCATCCAAGTCGCTCTAGCCCGGCACCATGCCAGGCGTGCACGTCTATGCTGTGGAGTCAATGGTAGTCTTCTGAGCGGACGCCAGGAGTGCAGACCTCCTTCAACCAATCGACGGGAAATTGTTCTGGTCGATATTGGAACAGCCAGGGTGTCTTGCACATGCTGAAGAATGGCGGTTGACGTGGCGTGCGGGGCTGCCACCGCTTGGCGGCGGATGCGCCGATCCTCGCGTGCTGACGGCACTCGGGCTGCGCCTGGACCCCTCGCACGTGCCACATGTCCCTGCGCCAACCATCTTCGCCACAGGCGCTGCACCGTGGACACATCCCTATGGGTATCGGCTGCGATTTGACGAAGCGACCAACCTGCCCTTCTCAGCCCGATCACCATACCCCTCGTAAAGTCGTCTGTCTGCTGGAAATGCCTCCGTTGACGGCGTCCTGGCATTCTTAGCTATACACGTGTCCTGTGGCACACGACAACACGTTCTACAATGACTGTCGGCTGAGAAATCACGGTACGAAGTGGGCCATTCGCCAACGCCGTGTCCCATTTATCGTTCGCTACGTGCGCAGCACAGCGGCGCATTTCACATCATGAGCATACCTCAGTGACGTCAGTCTACCTTGCAATTGGCATAAAGTTCTGACCACTCCTTCTTGGTGTTGCATTTGCTCCGTCAGTCAGTGTATATGAACTGCTGCGGTTATGTTGGGATGGGAGTAACAGAGGTAGCCGGGAAACGGGAGAGTTGTCGTCCAAGGAGTCCAGACACCCAGGAGTTTTAACGAATGTCCTTTTATTGAGCATTTTATACATAATGTAGATTAATATTAGCTTCCGGAGTCCGACTCATTGGCTGAATGATCAGTGTTTAGGCCATCGGTTCAGACGGTCCCGGGTTCGATTCCCTGCTGGGTCGGGGATTTTAATCGCGTCTGATTAATTCTTCTGGCTGGGGAATGGGTTTTTGTCCCAACATATTCAGACAACATACTATACTACCGACAAACAAAGAAACATACAACACTGATTACATCCCTCTATATAGGGTTAGCGTCGGGAAGGACATCCGGCCGTAAAACGGGACCAAATCCACATATGCGACACAGTTCGCACCCTTGATCCTACAGATGTGGGAAAAGCGGGGAAGAAGAAGAAGAAGAATATTAGCTTCCGGAATCCGCACGAACCCACCACTCTTACTTGGATCCAAAGACACTCATTTCCTTTTTCGGTATTTTACACCACCTAAACTATGGAAGTTTGGACACCTATCAAAATAAAATTCTGTATGAATGCCTTCCCCCCCAAACTGAAATCCTGGCTACGCTACTGATGAACGGCCCTGGTATAACGTAATGTTGACATATGGCATAGCAGCACTTCACACAATGATGGTAACCTTAATAGGCCTAATGAAACGCTCAGAAACTAAAGAGTAGTAGGTTTTTACCCATGAAATAACATGAGTGCAAAATCTCTATTGACTCTAAACATTGATACTTAACCACATGGACGAGGCCATCAGCCCAAGATAACAGATAACCACAGCATGAATCGGAAGGTGTTGGTAGTTTAAAACCCTGTGTTACAAGCCCAGCTAATCCCCTCCAAGTCACTATTTCTTCTCAGTGTACAGATTGCTCTATCTGTCACACTTAAATGTTTTCTTATACTCCAAGATCCAGCTGAACTTTTCCGCAGGCAAGCACAAATTATTGTAAAATACACTTGCATCTGAATCACTCGACATTTTGAAGCACATAGACACTGACGGAATATCACAATATCAATTATAATCTACCTAAATTAATATTTTTGTGGAACGCGAATAGATTCACCGTTTGGAATTAGTGAAAAGTCTTCCCTAACCTCAGACTTATTCTCAAAATGATGTAAGCACACTACAGTTCAAAATATTCACGATGTATATTCCTTATCCATTTCTCTCTTAAGGCCGATCTCTACTGATATTAAATGTTAAAAGTGTTAAATGTTAACTGATGACACCATCAACATGTTCAATGTTAAATGTAGAATACTGCTTCATTTAACATTGTGTCCACACTTAATAAACATGTTAAACTTGACTTTCTTTGCTTATATATAGGCCCTAAGTAGTTCATCATAACAATTTGTTGTAATACATTTATGTGGTGTTTAGTATTTTCAAATAAGGACAATGGACTCAGATGAAGAGGATTTGGCCCTTAGTCATTGCCATAGAGTTAGTAAATAATACACTAGAGGTAGCATTGGCGCTGCAGTCGCGTGCGAAGTTGAACGAGCGCGCTGTTTGGCAAAAGGTGGATTGTTTGGCACTGTTAATACTGAAGCTTCCCGCTAAATTCAAGTATATACTTCTCTGAAGGAAAATGCTAGTCTCCTGTGCAGCTTATGGCTGCATAGAGAGGTTCATAAAGGGCAGTGGCGTATCATTTCACAGGTACGTTTCCTTGAAATTAATTTCCGTGCGTATAAAATTATTGTCATGAATTGGCCTACTTGGGCTGACTTCGCGACTGATTCCCCTGTCGGCGTGAATGAGATTCTTTGGATCTTTCCTTGAAGACTGAAATTAATGTATTAAGAAATATAAGGGATGACATTTTCCTGAAAGCGAATTCACTGAAAGCGAATATCGAGGAAAATCATGTGCATGATACCGAGCGAGTGGCTGTAGGCTTCAGGTCACATAGCTGTCAGCTTGCATTCAGGAGATAGTGGGTTTGAACCCCACTGTCGGGAACCCTGAAGATGGTTTCCAATTTTTACACGAGGAAAATGCTGGGGTTGGAACCTAATTAAGGCCACAGTCGTTTCCTTCCCACTCCTAGCCCTTTCCTGTCCCATAGTCGCCGTAAGATCTATGTGTTTCGGTGCGACATAAAGCAAATTGGTACAAAGAAGAAAAGATGTGCATGGTAGCTTGGAATTGTGCTTCGTTTTTCACTTTCTGTGTGTATTTATAGCATTAAAAGCTATTGAATATATTTTCTCTATATACAGTTTGTTGCTTTCCCTTCGCACAGTACGTGTAGCAATCCCATTTATACCTTACCCGATTTTAAAATTTAGAGACTAGATGTCCTGCACCGTGTGAATATCTGAGTCCTTTACTTTCGTCAATATTATTCCCGGAAATGTCGTACAGGGATATAAGCATAATAAATAATTGACCAGGCGAGATTTCCGTGCGGTTAGGGCCACGCAACTGTAAGCTTGCTTTCGGGAAATAGTGGGTTCAAACCCCACTGTCGGCAGCTCCGAAGATGGGTTTCCGTGGTTTCCCATTTTCACACCAGGTAAATGCCGGGGATGTACCTTAATTAAGCGCACGGGCGCTTCCTTCCCACTCCTAGTCTTTTCCTATCCCATCGTCGCCATAAGGCCTATCCGTGTCGGTGCGATGTAAAACAAATTGTAAAAGTTATTATAAGTACCTTTTCAGTACTTTTCAATCATATAATTTACCACTCTCCCTTTCCATTAACGGAAATCACGTTATAAGTTAAAATCTTAAAGCAATTAATACATTTCAGTAAAAGCTAAATAGAAACTCCATAATAGGCTGAAACCACAACTGAGTGTCATATTTCCACTTGTAATCGCGTTTAGAAAACATCGATGATAATAATAATAATAATAATAATAATAATAATAATAATAATAATAATAATAATAATAATAATAATAATAATAATAATAATAATCAGAAAATGAAAGCATACTGGGCCAAGAAAAAGCAGAAGACCTTTACTAAGAGTTAAGACGAGCCCCGTGTTCCCTAGTAGGCCAAAACGAACCATAATAATAATAATAATAATAATAATAATAATAATAATAATAATAATAATAGCTTTACGTCCCACTACTTACTTACACGGTTTTCGGAGACGCTGAGGTGTCAGATTTTTTTCCCCACGGGAGTTCTTTCATGTGCCGGTAAATCTATCTACAAGAGGCTGACACATTTGAGCATCTTCAAGTATCATCGGGCTGAGCCAGGCTCGAACATGCCAACTTGGGTTTGGAAAGCCAGCATCTAAACCAGCGATAACAAATATTTTGTCTACTTTATCCCAAAATCTCCCCAGCGCTTTTAAGCCTAAAAACTCGCTCATCCGCTTCGTATGAGAGAGGACATTTTCGGTCGTTGGGCAGAACTGTACCAAAGTACTGGTCATTTACACGAAAGATAGCGAAATATACGTGCCCTCCTTCTAAACCTATGTTGTTAGAAGACTTAATATGAACAGTATATTGATTTTGTGGTACTTAACTGCACCTGAACACCGTCCTCTTTTATCACGCACTTCTCTTATATTTCTGCTTTTAGGGCTTTCTTTTTTACTGGAGAGAAGCATCGCAAGTATACTGTAATATCTGAGAATGTTTACATGTAAGAAATTTAAACCATATCTATATCCACACAGTTTCAAAAGTCCCTTATTTACATTGGTGAGTATAGCGGAGTGAGCCTTTTGCCAAACAGCTGCGATTTCAACATGCTCCGCTGGCTACAGCGATTCTCTCGTAGACGGTGGCGCCAATGCTACCTCTAGTGTATAATTTACTAACTCTATGGTTATTGCAACTGTTGCTTCTTGTAATGACTTAGAAATGCAGTTTTATTAGACACATTTCCTCCCCTCATCCTTCTCATTGCTTCAAAAGCAAACCAGTTTGAAGTATAAACTTCGTCCGCTCCCGCACCCGACTTATGATTTTTTTTGCTATACTCGACTGTACTGGGAGCGGAGGAACGCTATGTTTTTTTTTTCATTGCACTCGCGGGAACAGTTATAGTTAATTTAGGGTTCCTGGAAACTGTCGGCTTTCTTCGCTTTATCTCTGTATTCCTTTCATGAGACATCCCCATATTATATCATTAATTAAGTCCAAAGTAATCTTGCTCCACTCCATTTCTGACTATACATTTTAGTATAGTGCATAGAGAACGACACACGTGCGCGTACCGGTACCGGTACTGTATTTGTAGCTTATAACAAAGAGAATGAGTTTTGCGGAGTGTTGTAACTATAATCCTACTTCACGAGAAGCACGTCGTTTGCGTCGTCTGGCTATCTGTTGACATGGAAACGGCAAGGACGTTGCCGTAGCTGTGCCAACATCTCACGAACAACGAATTGACTAGACATGTTTTCCACTTGGAGCGGAAAACACGCCAACATGTTAAAAGTATTAATCTCAACAATCTGAGTTAACATGCAAAGTCAATTGGAAGACACAATCACAATATACATGTCAATTGTAACATGTTAAATTTAACATCTTGGTCTTATATGTTAATCAGTGGAGATCGGCCTTTAAAGTAATTTCATTAAACTTAGAATAGAAACCTAGAATAGTTGTATGGGAGGCCTTGTCATTGTGGTTCACAACACAATCAAAACAAACACATTCTCACATTACTGCGTACAAATACAGATCTTAAGTTTCCACTGACTCATATAAATACACTCGCACACTTATATTCTACTAAGAAACTAACATTAATCGGCAACTTTCAAATTACACAGACTACATACGAGAACAACAAACCAAACCACATATCCAACATATCAGGCTACTCGATTCGAGATCTTTGAACGATCGAGAGTAGCATTAAAGTCTGAGGATTGGAGCAAATACAGTAGAGACAATACGCGACACTTATGGATTTAGCCTTGTTATACATGGGAGGCAATTCAATGGTGGCGCTCCTAGTGACTTGACCTGAAACGTCGCGCTAAATTCAAATATCAATGGAAATGGATATATAAAAATGGATAAATAAATTACGTCTAGAAAGAGAGTATTATTGAGATATTAACTTCGAAGATGCAAAAGCAATTCTGGATGCATAAATGAAGAATTATTTAAAGGGTTATTATTTAAAGACTGAACTTAGACATATAAACAAGATGTGAAATGGACTGCTGTGAAATGGGTTGATCTTTCATTTATGCATTACTTTATTTGCTTTAGCATTCCTGCCTGAACTTTTACGGTTAGATTTGTCTTTTTTATCATTTAAAAACATTGTATTATCACATTAAGACACTTGTCAATAAAAATATCGGCACATTCCTTACACATATGATGCAATGAATTAACATTTAAAAGCTGAACAATTTTCCTCTTAACATGAAGCCTACTAACAGAAAGAAAATCTATAAAATCCCGGCTTTACTCTGAGAAGAGGGATAAAAGAAAGAAAAGTATAAAAATGTTGTCGATAGTGATGCTTTGAGTAATATTTACGTACAATTAGAGTAAAAATGTAACATACCCTTGGCTGTATAGTCCAGGATTTTTAAAGTCGCTGGCCTAGAAATTATCTGAACAGATCTTATAATTCTTATATAAGCGTAACGTCCCTTCTTTCTTGTACACCTTATCCAAATCACTTCTGTGACATTTCAATACCCAAAGATCACACCTACAACAACACATCGGTATTGAAGGTTAACTGCTGCACTATACAATAAAATATGCGTATTATATTTTAAGCCAGTTAAAATATGGGTCGAGCAGATCAGAAGATTATGAAGTACTATAAAAGTCTGTATGTCACTGGAAGAATATATAATTATGCAAACACAATATTACTTACATTTTCTTGTCACGAGGGAACCGGAAGAAAAACCGCGCATTCTTCATAGTTACTGCAGCCAAACACAGCACATACCTTTCTCCTCATGTTGAGAGGAGATATCAAGGAATGACACACGCTACTATTTAATTATGTCAACTCACTGAAAACGCAAAAATAACACCAAAAACGTCACACACAAATACACGTGCTCTTATGACAACATCAGTAGTTCTCAGGTCTACCCGCTGTCCCTCGATCTCTCGCTGAGCGTATTGTCTCTACTGTATTTGTTGCTGTTGGTCTTGATTTGATTGGAGTCGGTGCAAGACCTACTCCAATCCTCAGACCGTAATATAAAAGAAACATGGCGGCCGAAGTAGCCGGATCGCTGGTATTGGCTAACGCGAAAATATCACCTACATATTATATAAACGGCGGTAATTTAATATGATAAATGTAACATCATAGGGAAAATCACTTTTACACGTATGAAAACGCTTCACCAACAAGTACGCACCACATATAATCAATTAGAATCACACATATTGTACTAGAAAAGAGACCAACAAGCTAATTATTTAGAAATTTCAATTCGTCAAATAACGTTTTGTCTTAGATTTCACTGCGATGGATAGATGAAAATACATGATAAAACTGTTACAATGATATTTCTAAGATAATTTTGAATGTTTCAAAATAAAATTAAGATGCAAAATTCCTCAATTTATTCCCTCTCATGAGAACTATGAAACAATTTGTTGCCTTAGTTTAGAAGTGGTGAACAATTTCTTAAATTCACCACCCAATGAATGGGCAGTACAGCCGAAAAAATAATGTTATTGGCTCTACGTCCCACTAACTACATTGTTTACGGTTTTCGGAGACATCGAAGTGCCGGAATTTAGTCCTGCAGTAGTTCTTTCACGTCCCAGTAAATCTACCGACACGAGGCTGACGTATTTGAGCACCTTCAAATTCCACCGGACTGAGCCATGGTCGAATCTGCCAACTTGGGATCAGAAGGCTAGCGCCTTAGCCGTCTGAGTCACTCAGCCCAAGTACTCCCGAAATGATTATGTTAATCCAATGAACGGCCCTGGTAATGTTAACATAAGGCATAACAGCACTTCACACAGTGAAACTTAGTAATTAAAAGTTCAGATACTAAAGATATAGTAGGTTTTTGCCCATTAAATAACATGAGTGCAAAAGCTCTATTGACTAAACATCGATATTTAACCACATGCACGAGCTTCAGTTCGGCGCAGTCTACTTGATAACAGATAACCACAGCATGAAAACCCTAGATTACAAACCCAACTAATCCCTCTAAGTCACTATTTCTTCTGTGTAACAGTATACAGGTTGCTCCATCTGTCACACTTATAAGTTTTATTATACCGTACTCCAAGATCCAACCAAACATTTCCGCAGGCAAAGCACAGGTTATTGTAAAATATACTTGCATGTAAATCACTCGACACTTTGAAGCACATAGACACTGACGGATATCGCAATATCAATTATATTCTATCTAAATTAATATAATTCGAGGAACACGAATGGTATGGAAGTAGAGAAATGGCTTCTCTAACCTCAGATTTATCCTCAAAATGATATATGCACGCTACAGTTTTGTCATGGACTTCAAAATAATCACGATGTATATTCCAAATCCATTTCTATCTTAATGTTCTATTCCGTTGGGAACTTAAGAATAGTTGAATGAGAGGCATTGCCACAGTTATACTAAAACCTGGTCCACCTAGTGCACTCGCGTTTTTAATGGGTAAAAACACGATCAAAACAAGCATATTCTTACATTACTGCGTATAATTACAGATCCTATGTGTCCACTGACTCATTTATCGGCATTTGTCGTCAACTTTCATAAAATTACACCGACTACATACGATAACAACAAACCAAAACAAACCCACATTTCCAACAATTCCGGCTACTCGATTCGCCATGTTTGAAGGATCGAGAGTAGGATTGGAGCAAGATTGGAGTCGGTCTTGGTCGGTGGTCTTGAGTCGGTCTTGGATCGAATCACGTTGTGACGGGCTATCGATAAGAGAGGATATGTCGATAGTATAGTATACATGTCATGGCGTAGAATTTTGTGTATTTTGTAAAGTTTGACGGTCACATAAGAATGTTCTCTGCCGGTATCGGAACTGACTGATTGATTGAATGATTGATTGCTGCATAATGTTATAATGTGACCATCTACAAAAAAAATACGTAGGGTTATAGTTACTCCAACATTTTATTGTTCCTAGGGGACTGATGAGGTATGGAAGTACAGTATAATATGTTGTTTGTTTATGCATACTTAGAAGTGATAGCCTTGGTATTCTTCAGGCGTTCTTGGAAAGGTGCTGCATACATTTGCACTCACGTTTCTATACTAAATGATAGTTTCTGTTTATTACGACCGTAGTGAGTGAACATTGAAGGTTAGTTTGGAGGGTGCAATTTTGACGGTGGACAGGTTTTGGGAAATGTTATGCAATACAGCATACCTGTTCAAGTTGTCAAACATCTATCGATAACTAGTGTGTTCGGATTTTCAGGATAAGGTAGTGCCCGTTTCTGTGCGAAAGCTAAAAGCATGCGGCATTTTATTCTCACACTGACAAGAAGAAACAGTAATTAAATTTAGATAAAATAATTTTAACCGTGGTCCGAATCTCATTCGTATTGCTGTTCGGATTACATGCCTTTAAACTGGCGTGATGAAGGTCTGACAATTTGGCTGAATGATCAGCATTGAGGCCTTCGGTTCAGAGCGTCCCGGGTTCGATTCCCTGTTCGGTTGGGGAATGTAATCGCGTATGATTAACCTTTTGACGAGTGCGCACGGCATATGCCGTGTATTAATGCCGGGCACATCCGCGTACGTACAGTATTTGACCGGTAAACAACCTCTGGGGAGTAAGACATTTTTTCTTTAAAAATTACAATAAACTCATTCATTTCAACTTTGAGAGACTTTGAGACACATGAAAAGACACTTTGGATGGAGAAAACGCTCATTTCAAAACTTTTTAAATATATCACCTTCATGAATGTCTCTTATTTAGTTCATCTTTAATATCATCATTTGTGTCCAGAAACTCCTTAGCATCACTTGTAATTTACAAAAGACCAAGCTCTATAGCTGCAGTCGTTTAAGTGCGACCAGTATTCGGGAAATAGTGGGTTCGAGCCCCACTGCCGGCAGCCCTGAAATTGGTTTTCCGTTTTTTCCCATTTTCACACCCGCAAATAAGGCCACGGCTGCTATCTTCCCACTTCCCCTTTCCTGTCCCATTGTTGCCATAAGACCTAACTGTGTCGGTGCGATGTAAAGCAACTTGCAATAAATAAATAATAATTTACAAAAGAAGAAACATTCACAGTTATATTTACGAAAACCAAAAATATTTATGGCTACGAAAAGCACAAACACCTATCCACATTGGCGGCAATCATAACACTGCTGTATCCTGTAGGCTAACGGCGCGCCAAACTCGTACACTGTAGGAGGTATACACATTTCCATCAGAGACTACCGCCATACAGAACTAGGATTTGTACAGCGACACTATTCGAATAACTTAAGTTCTAAAAAACTCCGCCAGATGTCATATTACGTCAGTAAGCAATTAAGTTCTTAGTACTAGCCTAAAATGACAAATGCCATGCTCCCTCATGTTGGACCGAACGGCAAATGCCTTGCACTCTCTATTGACTGTCCTTAGGTGCACTCGTCAACAATTTATTTCTCTGACTCGGGGACTGGGTGTTTGTGTTTGTCCCAACACACTCCTCTTTCATACATACGCAGCACACCACACTATCTTCCTCCGCAGAAGCATGCAATAGTGAATACATCCTGCACATAGGGCTGGCATCAATAAGTGTCACAAAATAGGGCCAAGTTCACACCCACCAGGATGTGGGAAAATAGGAAGAAGTAGAAGCAATTCGTTTGATGAATCTGTCCAGGACATCTTATTGTGTGCTAACCTTTTGCACAACCTGATATCTGTTCAGATAGTCTTATGCATATCTGGTTTTGTCTTCACTCGAGGCTGTTTATCACGTTGATTTGGTCCTTAAAACGACTTTCCTCTTAACTCGTACAGGCTACATTTTTCCAAAACATAGTGTACAATTTTTGTCTGTCCCAATATGTAAGCCTAAGTATATTTGCTTAGTTCTTTTTTAAATTCAGGTTTTGACATCATCTCATCGACATGATTTAGTTTCTGGTTGTGATATGATCTAACTTTTCTGTCATCTGTTCTATTATCCTGTTTGGGTGGGGATGGTAGAATACATCCACAATATCCCTTTCTGTCATAAGAGGTGACTAAAAGGAGTAAATTCCAGTGTAGCTCAATGTGGGAGCATGGTGTGGTGACTAGGGGCCCCGTAACTGAGTCTAGCATTGCCCTTACTTGTCCTAGGCTCATGTTTATATTGTCTGACTTCCCTGGTGAACTCTTGCTCTCTTCTGATTCCAATGGTATTAGGTTTGGGAGGTCCAGGAAGTCTTTCCTTTTCATGCTACCCCCCGTGGGTGGGAGACGCAGACGAATACACCCACGGTATCCCCTGCCTGTCGTAAGAGGTGACTAAAAGGGGCAACCAAGGGATGACTGAATTACAACCATGAAACTACTTGTGTTTAGTACCACCACGCGCGGAAAGCCGTGGTTCTCCTTTAATTGTGAGTAGTACCACTGTGTTAGGTACAAAATAGTTCATGATTCGTAGCAGCAGAGAGTGCTTCACTGTGGGTTTACAGTACCTGTGATTAGTACCACTATATGCAGAACATCACAGGCTTCCGTTGCCCGTGATTTGTACCATTATGTGAGAAAAACCACGGGTCTGGGCATTGCCTGTGATTAGTACCACTTTATGCCTAACACCACAGGGTAGTAAGAGTCCCTATGTCAGGTGCACCCTGGGTTTGCGTTGTGTACGAATGGCGCCATTTTGTGAGAAACACCAAAGGTCTGCGTTTCTTGTACGACGTACAATACTTGTGAGTAGTACCATAATGTTTGGAACACTGAGTTTACGCTACCTTTGATTAGTACGCAACTTGAGAAATACCATGGTTTTGCTTTACTAGCGATAAGTGCCATTATGAGGGACTGTTGACCTGGATATTGAACCCCTTTTGACAACAGGCATCATCGATTCAGGTTTGTGCTTTGGAAGCAGTCCCTTGATCAGTCTTACAGTTTCTGGGAAGGTGAGGCATTGCGGGTCGAATTCACTGATTGTTTTAAATTCATATTCATCCATTCATTCTTCATCATCACGTTTTGAATTCTGGTCAGTGGATGAATTTTGAACTTTTAAATTGTCATTGCATTTCATCTCATTTTGTACCATTACGGGCTGATGACCTAGATGTTAGGCCCCTTTAAACAATAAGCATCACCACCACCATCATCATCTTTACCTTTTCATGCCCTTCATAGCCCTTTTCTTTCTTTTGCTGATACCTTCATTCTTTGGAGGGTTGGATCTCTTCCATTTTAATTTGTTATGAATGTTTAGGAGAGGATGGTATTCCCTGCCGGTTGTAAAAGGGGATCCCCAAGGGCTCCTCAGTTCGGGAGTGTGTGTTAGCGACCATAGGTCCCTAACTGAATCTGGCCTTGTTCTGCTTTATGTTGAGCTCCTTGCTTTCAACTTTTCTTGCTGAACTCTCTGTGCGAGCCACACAGCTGATCGCAGTTGATTGGAGCTGGCTAGTAGGAACAAAGATAATGGTGACAATTTGTTCTTTCATGCTATCTCACCTTCATCTCCTGTATAAGTACTGTAAGAATATTTTTTGGGGCGGGATGGTGGGTTTCTAGCTAGTGTAGAGGAAGGATCTCTTCTCTCTGCTACTTCAGGTATTGTAAAACAATACTTTTCAATCATTCCTAATGATTCCCAAAACTGACTACTTATCACCATTATCAATCTTTCCTTAACAGCGCTGATTGGCTCAGATGGTCGAGGTGCTGGCCTTCTGACCCTAACTTGACAAGTTTGATCCTGGCTCAGTCCGGTGATATTTGAAGGTGCTCAAATATGTTAGCCTCGTGTTCGTAGATTTACTGGCATGTGAAAGAACTCCTGCGGGACTAAATTTCGTCACCTCGAC
The DNA here is from genome assembly GCF_040414725.1 of Anabrus simplex. Classification (NCBI taxonomy): domain Eukaryota; kingdom Metazoa; phylum Arthropoda; class Insecta; order Orthoptera; family Tettigoniidae; genus Anabrus; species Anabrus simplex. The sequence goes on along the minus strand of NC_090278.1, from coordinate 69,526,579 downwards.
GTCTCCGAAAACCGCAAAAGTAGTTAGTGGGACGTAAAGCCAATAACATCATTATAGGAGGTTTAGAAATGTTCATTGTGACTGCTGGGGACCCACCATCTCCCCCTCTCCTAAAAAGTGGTTTACATTAATAGTACAATATCACAAACCGATAGATATTTTCGAAAATACCCAGTTCGGTAAGGGAATACTACTACTGGCTGAATGATGCAATATGATATTACTCTCATAATTCGGTACAGATACTACATAGCTGTCATCACCAACTATGACACACTAGAAACTCCTAAACCAATGGTTATAAATTAATATACACATGCACCTCAACAAAGTCTAATCCTTTGTGCTCAAAATGAACTGTAAAAATTGATGCTGTCACATAAGTTTTATAACATTGTAAGTGGAAATGATTCAGATCTTATGTGTAATTCATTCAGATGAGAGATGTGTTCATTGCAATGTCCAGGAACCCACCAGCCCACCTGCAGAAGTACATTTACTTATGACCTGTTGATGAGTACGGCATTCTCCATGGCTGAAGTAGCTTCTAGCATTGTTATTAGCTAACGTAAAATGCATTCTGACTTAATTCGCAGGAATGATGAGAATTAAATTCTGTGCAGAATAAAAGCGCAAGCAAATTAAAACAGTGGTCCAGGGACCATGTTGCTATCGCACTAGGTCAATCTTTGTCATGAGAACAATGGCTGAAAGGGGTCACACTCCATTCGAGAGGCTTTTATCTATGGCTGCGGCGCATACTGTCCGCACGGCAAGAAGGAAGGTGATAACGTCATTTATGAAACCAGTGGTCCAGGGACGGCAGTGCTATCACCTTAGCCGATCTCTTGTCATGAGAACAGAAAAAGTGGTAAATTAATTCAGCTTTTCGCCACTAAGCCACATAGAATGCGCTGTTATCATCATAGGCCAATGTCTGTCATGAAAACAGTGGTCCAGGGACCCCACCCCCTTAGTTGCTAAGTAGACTGGTTGGCAGCCTTGTGCACCGCCCTATCACATTGTCCCTGAGAAGGAAAGAAACAAGAATCATTCCACGCGTAGATATTTGCGATACAAGTGGCGACCCGTGGTACTAATGTTCCGTGACACGGCGTATAGTATTGATAAATAAACCAATGGTGATAAATTTTCTAATCCCTTACACCTCACTTCACTCATGTATACTGGAGATAATCCAGTTTTCCATCTTTACAGCTTATTATTTTTAAAATTTTTTTATTAGACGTCTTCCAAAATTTTGTCAAAATCTTCTGAAATTTTCAAGTCCACTCTTCTGAATTATTATATTTGGATCTGGCAACATTATTGAGGGCTCCCAAGTTGGGAATGAGAGTCAGTGACCATGGGGCCTTCAGTAGAATCTGGTATTATCTGGCTTCTCTCTTTCATCTCTTACTCTACCTCCTTTGGCCAACTCTTTTTCTCTTCTGTTTCCTATTGTCACAGGTTTGCAAGCTCTACAGTAAGGCAGTGATGGACAAGATTGAGAGAAAACATGTGCCAGGTAAAGTGTGTGTGTGACACATAGTGGAAAACCGCCAATGAAGTTCAAATTTTTTTTTTGGTAGTTGCACTCGAAAAATTGAGAAGCTAGATTCTAATATCTTGTAATGTAATGGCCAGTGTTACAGTTTTTAAGTTGTTAAAAATAGTGCAATACCCCTAACATTGAGGCTCGATTTCATAATATGTCACGAGGAATTCATCTTTCCATTGTATGTTAAATCGGTCTAATGTCCTTTTTGACATTTTACCAATTGATGGGGTATGGCTATTTTGTATTAATACATCTTAAAACCATTACCATCCCCTCTTGTATAAAACCTTATTGTTCGTTTCACTTAACATATAATACCAATATAAATGGTCCGTTATTGGACATTATAAATTTTCCAGTTAACTCATTCTTGGTTGCCAGCGTTTCGCCCTCGTGTGCTAGGGTGGGCTCATCAGTTGGTACCTAGCACACCTACCAATACGCTGGCTAGTGCATACCGTGGAGGCCACTGCGTAGGCTAACTGGAGCCACCGGCAGTGCCAATGCACTAAGAGACTTTGTCTCATTATCAAAAATTGATGCCTGCTTGGCCATATAGATGTTGATTCCCATAGGGAATCTGAAATACCTGTCCTGAATGAGTAAATTTATAATACCAATATAAATGGTCCGTTATTGGACATATTGGTATTATAAATTTACTCATTCAGGACAGGTATTTCAGATTCCCTATGGGAATCAACATCACTTAACATATATCGACTGTTGTATGTTTCTGTGATGGTTGTTGACATACAGCACTGTTGATCTGTTCCGAGAAGCCTCGGTGGCTCAGGCGGCCTCTCACCGCTGAGTTCTGTGGTTCGAATCCCGGTCACTCCATGTGAGATTTGTGCTGGACAAAGTGGAGGCAGGACAGGTTTTTCTCCGGGTACTCCAGTTTTCCCTGTCATATTTCATTCCAGCAACATTCTCCATTAACATTTCATTTCATCTATCAGTCATTTATTATTGCCCCAGAGGAGTGCAACAGGCTTTAGCAGCTGGCACATTTCTTATCCTCACCGCTAGATGGGGGCTTCATTCATTCCATTCCTGACCCGTTCGAATGACTGGCAACAGGCTCTGGATTTCCTTTCTTTCATCAATTTATTTCCACCTAGTTGTATTATTAAATGTGCTTATCACGCTATTGTTACACATTGGATGAAAAGGAATACTTATTGAAGTTATGAATGTTCCCCTTCAATAAAACAAATCATTACCCATATTACTATTGTACAAAATATAATTTATAAAACAAGCGGTTCGTCTGTACAGATGGGGAATGCCAGCTCCCAGATCAGCTCAGGAACGTTTGGTTGCTGTAGGAGTGACTGCATTATTCAGCACCAACTACAGCAGTATTGATGTGTCATTTGATTTGAGTTTTGGATGTGTTGTTCGGACTTCATAAGTGTTTTAAAGTAGGATTGTTTACTTTATTATTGGTTGTATGTGAGCATATGTTTTTCCAGTTGGATCGTGGCTGAAGATGACCCAGTGTATATGGGGTTGAAACTAGTCCCTATTATATAGGACACTATACAAGCTAATGGTATTGAAGCGTGCACTTCTCTACATTTATATGCAGATGGGCTAGTCCTTGTGGCTGCGCTCTATGCTAGGAGCATGGACGCTCTATCGTGGGTAGCCAGGTGCCCATCATTGCTCTCAAGGAATCTTTTACTTTCACTTTCATCATTATCCTTCCTTCCATATATTTGCTTATACACAGTACTGCCATAAGTTCTGGCAGTACTCTCAATGCATATAACTACTAAATAAAACTATGCAAACCCTTTAATATAACATATGCTGAAAAATCGCAAAAAAAAGTCTTATAAAATTAACATACTCTTATTCAAAATGATCATCATATGTGGCAGCACGGCGGCGAAGACGTTGAGACCACTCATCAATAGTTGCACGAATCATGTCCAGTCAAATACTTTTGACAGCTGATGTAACTGATGTTGTTAATATCTCAATATTACGGTGCCATTTTTGACATGCTGTCGCCTTGAGCTTTTGCCACCGAGAATAATGCAATGGATTGAGGTCCAGACTTTCACTAGGCCAGTCAGTAGCAGCGATAAACCATGGGACATTGGTTGTCAATCACTGCTGCGTCGTTTTTGCTTTTGTGTACAGGAGTGCTACGCTGCTGAAAAATCCATGATTTGCCTTCAAACAGCTTTGAATTGATATGTGGTATCATCTTTTCCAACATTGTCTGGTAGACACCTCCGATGCTCCCCGCCAGGAAACTGCCTACCATACCATACCATACCATACATGGTGATGTCCGCACTGCACGCATGGAACTTTCTCTCTTGCTTCATTGGAGGACCTTGTGTATGTATGATAATTTTTCTTGTTAAACGACTCGTCCACAGTGAATATTTTTTAATTTGTGAATAGCATGTCGTGATACTGGCTCTCCCCATACTTGTTAACAAAACTTGGGATCTCCTTTAATTTTTCAGTTAGTAAATGCTGTGTGTGTCTTTCATATGAACCAACACGTAAATCATCCTTCAAAATTCGTGACATAGTTCGTGGAGATATATTCATTTCACGAGACAAAATTATTTGTTTACGCAAAGGATTGCATCAAGTCCTTGCACGAATAGTATTCACAACTTCCTTCCTGCATACACACCTAGGGCGGTCCAATCTGACGTGATCAACCGTTGCACCAGTTTGTTTAAACTGTGCTATTGTCCAAAATGCAAATCGTTCATTGATACTGATAGGTTTCAGCATAGAAAAAATTTCCTTAGCTTGGTTTCCGTAACAAAATAATGCCAATACAGTGATACAGTTCTCACTCACTCCCCACTCCATCATTTACTACTGCCTGCTATTGGCACACTGCAAGCTGGTTACTGGTGGAGTCGTGAAGGTGACCTTGTGGACGATGACATACAGCATGGCCACGCTTCTTTGTTCTCAATTACTATATTACAGCGCGTTTAGATTTTACTGACAGAACTTATGGCTGTACTGTGTATATTTATTCTTCAAAGGATTGGATATTTTTCTTTTTCTCTTCTTTTGAGAGTTGATGGGATATGGTTATTTTGTAGTAATATATCTTAAAACCATTACCTTCACCTCTTGTACAAAATCTTATTCTTCATTTCACTCTGCATGTATCGACTGTTGTATGTTTCTGTGGTGGTTGTTAGTGTGGTTGTTGTGTTGTGTTGTTGTTGTGTGTATATGAAGAGCTGTGTACTGAGACACACCCTGTCCTCGTGAATCTGAGTGATTAACCAGACATGGCTGAAATCCCCAATTGGACTAGGGAATATGGTTGTCTGTTAATCTGCCATTTCTAAAGCCATATTACTCCTCTTCTATCTGTCCTGTCATCTTTTCTTTCTATTATCCTTTCTGTTATATATTTTCTCAAGTTGGGATATTATCTATGGGATTCCTCGATAGTTGTTGCATACTTTTCCCCCTTACCAAGCGGATTGGCCATGCGGTTAGGGTTGCGTGGCTGTGGGCCTGAATTTGGGTTTGAATCCCACTGTCAACAGCCCTGAAAATGGTTTTCTGTCGTTTCCTATTTTCACACCAGGCACCTGCTGTAGGGGACTACCTTAATTGAGGCTGCGGCTGCTTCCTTCCCAAATCTAGCCCTTTCCCATAGTTGCATTGTCAAAAATGTTCAATGTTTTCAAATTGTGACTGTAAATTGTCAGTCAGAAAAGCTGCCGGGGTATGAAATATTCAAAATTACATTTAAGGGGAGATTTATTGGAAACATTTCTAAGTATGTATTAGCAAGAAACTTTCACTCCCCTCTTAGCCTTTCTTCCTTCTTAAAATATCGTAATGCCAGAGTTAGCCTGGCTTCTAAAGTTAACACAATCGTAAAATATTTTCCGAATTTCATAAAAATATGCCCCTTGCATTTTCACGTGATCCTTGAACATATACACATACAGAATTTGAACTGATGATTTTTAAGGTTTTTACATAACATAGAAAGTTTCTTTTATGGCCGATAAAATGGGTCTTCTTATAATGTAGAGACAAAATGTAATTTTGAAGAATAGAAATGTTTGAATCCTTAGCAGCTTGCACTAACCACCCTCGCCACCACTTTGTACAATAAATAAAATAGGTATTCTCAGCACGACCATACGGTGAAGACCAAGACCTGCTGAAGGGTTGATAGAACAGGCAACCTCTTTGACTATGTGCACAACCAATTCTCATTGTAGCGAGTGAATTTTTCTGGAGTAATGTGGAACTGTTAATACAAGAACGGAGAATTTTTATTTTTGATGCTTATGTCATACCTGCCAAGTATTCCGGTTTCCGTAAATGTATGGATTTTGAGTGTGTTTTACTGTTGTACGGATGAACAATGTTATTGTATGGATTTGAATATCCGCACTTGTTTCCGCTTTCTGCGGTCAAATCGGATTTGTTTGACTTCTGATAGTAGCTGGTAATACGAGATGCAGTGTTTGAAATTTGACCAGTAAATGTATCAATTATCGAATATCACTGTACTTTTGTCATCTGTTCGACCTCAACTGCTACTTCATTCACTGAGATGTGCCCAAACAAGTAGCAGGCTGTGATTTTGAAGAAAAGAAATCAGTGAAAAGTACCAGTCTGTGAATTTATATATATAACAGCTTTAGTAACTGCGTCGTGCTTCGTAGCAGCTGAAAGGCTTTGTTTGTGACTGGGTGTGCGTAACATTGGTGGTAGTTCTGAAACTCGTGGAATTGTGTGATGAATTTGTAAACGATTTAGTATTTTTAGTGGTGTTTATAATGATTTCAACTAAGAAACGATATTATCAATTTTTTACAAAGGCATATTCTGCTGAATTTCCTTGTCTTATACGATCACGGAAAGGCAAAACATTCGCATGCTATCCCATGTGCTCGTGTGATACAAATGTTTCTTACGGAGAGAGAACAGAATTAGTAAATCACATTAAGTCTGTTAAACACGTCCCCAATGCAAAATTTAAGGATGATAGAAAATTAATTCGTTTTTTTACCTTTTCTGGAGCCGACCTTGATATAGTAATAATGGAATGTTTGTTCACTTAATTTTTAATTGAACATAATATCTCTTTAGCTGCTGCCGATCATGCTAGTGCTCTGTTTAGGAAAATGTTTCCAGGTTCAGAAATTGCAAAAATTTTTGTCTGTGGTCGTACAAAAACCACACACATTTTGAAAGAAATGGTTACGGATTCAAGAAGTGAACTCGTTGCTCACATGCAACATGAACCATTTTCTTTATCTACGGATGGAAGCAATAATGTAGTAATGCTAAGCTTTACCCTATTGTCACCAGTTTTATGGCAAAGCAGGAAAAGATAGCCCAGTGTTGTCTGTCCCAGCCTTGGTGGGTGATTCATTGGGAAGTAATATTGGTAATTTGGTCATTTCACAGTTGGTGTGCAAAATACCAATACAAATTGTGTAATGTTCTGTTCCGACAATGCTCCAATCATGATTGGAAAGAAGAATGGAGTTATTGCTGTTTTAAGGGAAGTACAGTTATCTGTCTTCGTAGTGGGTTGTTCATGCCATTTGATTAACTTGGCTGCTGAGAAAGGTGCAAGCAATTTTCCTGTTAAGGTTGACAAACTATTAGTTGGCATCTTCTATTATTTAGAAAAGAGTTGTAGGAGCAAGGAATGCTTTAAGAAATTCCAAGAGCTTCACAAGGAAGCGAAGAAGACACTGAAACATATTTGCACAAGAAGAGGTGCGTGTTAATGTTCAGTGTGCATCAATTACTTGCTTAACATCATTTACGATCCCAAAAGCTAAGCCTGGTAGTTCCAACACTGTTCGTGTGCTGTGTGAACTGTTCCAAGTGTTCAGTGAAAACAGATGAGCACTCATCAAGATGTAACTTTGTGTAAGTATTTAATTTCAGGGGTGATCATAACATTTATTTGACTTGTATTAGTATTGTTTGTAATCTCCCCCTTGCCGTCCATTTTCACTATGTCTCGAGATTTTGCGACGCACGTGCATGTTGTTAAAATTTCTCTGCTTTGGGATCTTCTGGGTTTCTCTTTTTGAAAGTTGGCAGGTATGATATGTGCTAACAAGTTCATATCAGAAGGTTTGTCAGTGATTTTTAGAGAAGTTGCCTGGTAGTACAAAAAAATTGGTGTCAAATTTCCCTTTGTGAAAATCATCATCATCATCATCAATTATCATCATCTGGAGCAGTTTCCAAACCAAACACAGACTGGGTCTGCTTGGGACATAAGCCTCTGCATCCTTTTCTGTCCATCTGACACTTCTCCCCTGTCACTGTCATCGGCCAGTTCCTTTCTCTTGCCTCGATGCTATGCTTTACACTTTTCAGCCAACTCTCCCTCGGTCTTCCTCTAGGTCGTCTTCCCTTCAACTCCATTTCTAACATCTTTTTTGGTATCCTCTCTTCTCCCATTCTTTTAACATGTCCATACCACTGCAGCCTCGATTTTTTTATCTTTTCCTGTAGGGTTATCTCATTTACCATTTCCTGAACTCTCTCATTTCTTACTCTGCCTATTCTTGTTAAACTTTGAAACTTCATTTCCACTGCTTGTATTCTACTTTTAGCCCCCTCCTTCATCACCCATGTTTTTTATCCATATGTCAAGATTGGCACAAAATAAGTGTTGTAGATGGTTTCTTTACATCACTGTAGTACGTATCTGTTCCATATCATTTCTCCCACACTCTTAAAGGAATCCACTTGCACACCTTCCTGTTTCATTCATTTCCATTATGTTTCCTCGATTTTCTTCAATTACACTTCCCAGGTATTTAAAGCTTTCGGTTCTTTTCAACTGCTCTCCTCCTAATGTCATGCCATTATACACTCGGTTCTTGTTTCGTGTCGTTACTAGCACTTCACTTTTTTGGGCTGAGAACTTCGTTACATGATCATGAATGTCTTTCAATAAATGAAATTCAAATTGATAGCAATCAATTTATTTGCATCTAATCAATCATTCTTGAGAGACATCTCTTTGGAATTTGGTGTCTACAAGTGTAGGATAGTGCATAAAAGGGGAAAACTAACTCGGGGCCTAAGAAAGAATGACAAAATAATTCTCTAGAGTACGATGTGATGGACCCTCTTTGTTAAAAGAGCACCGAGCTCGATAGCTGCAGTCGCTTAATTGCGGCCAGTGTTCAGTATTTGGAAGATATTGAGTTCGAATCCCACTGTCAGCAGCCCTGAAGATGGTTTTCCGTGGTTTCCCATTTTCATACCAGGCAAATGCTGGGGCTGTACCTTAATTAAGGCCACGGCTGCTTCCTTCCCACTCCGAGCCCTTTCCTGTCCATCGTCACCGTAAGACCTATCTGTGTCGGTGCAATGTAAAGCAACTTGCTTGTTAAAAGAGCCTTCTGTATGTCTCTAAGTCATGGCCATCCTTCAATACTTTACATCACAGCCTGCATGGTTGCTAGGTAACATTGCATCACACAGTTTGTACCCCTAATTTCAGATGACCTCCAGATGTAAGTCTTATTTATGTCAAAAGTAGCTTTAATATGTGGGAAAATGGGAAGTCAAAGTTTGTGAGTGAAATCATAGTGTTTTTGCAATAAAGACTGGATCAAATTGGAGAAATATCAGAAATATCTCCTAACCAAAATCATGTGTATTGTGGCATAGAAAACAGATATCTCTCTATGCTTGTAATTTGCGTGCTTTTGTGTACATTCACTTTGATTTTTAAAAATTGGAACACAGGTGCTTTTCCTCCCTTTACTAGAGATTTTGTTACTTTATGGATGTCATCTCATTCTATTTACAGGTTCCATCGTCCTGCACAACAGTCCCCACAGCAAGGGGAATCTCTGAGGAACATTCTAGACCAATCTACCCCGATGATGACGTACCGAGAATATGTCATGATCCTCGCTGATCCTGGCACAAAGGATGAAATTAAACTGAAGGCTGCTCAAGAGCTGAGTGAGCATTTTGAGGTCTGTAGATAATCTTGCTTAAAAGTAGGTACTAAATGGCTGCACATATTTCTGTCTTCTATTGAACAACTGAACCTAATGCATTTTGGCGATGTCATAACTAGTGCAGTGGAACCTTGTTAGTATGTTTTTGAAGAGGTTATAAATTTGGTGATAACAAATGCAGGAAAACATACTACCAAAAAAACCTGTACTTTATTTACATGTAAAAAAAGATTTGCACGTTTCAATCGCCAACCTTAATTAGTTACATGCACTACTACAGTCACTACATAAACATAGGTTATCAGTAACTTACACGGGGAATAAATAACAACATAAAAATGAATTACTGTGCTTGTACATTATACCACACATTACACAGCACACTATAACTTATTCCAAAATAAATAAACAAATATATATTACACAGCTTTGAAAAACATATCTAGAGTGGACTGCCTTTTCTTTTGTCCATGTTTGCATAGAACCGAATCCATTCTTGTCATTAAAGCCATGTCATCATCATCAATGACAAAACTTGATATATCATCGCACTGTGTCCATTGCTGCTAGCGCTTTTGAAGTGTAGGCACTGGTGTGTGTTCTGGTTCATCTTCTTTTTCACTTTCTTCCTGTCATTTATCTGCCGTCTGCTGATTGAGAATTTCGTCAGACGTCATGGACTGACAGACCACAACACTGTCATCACTCTCTATATACATATCAGAGCTTACATTGTTGTCTTTGCCTGTTATCTGCCACCAATCATCAATCGTTGCAAGGTTTCTGCCTACAGGCGTGATGTCATCTGCAACAATGGGACAGAAACCAGCCATGTTAAAACACTTCTTGGTGGTGTTCGGTTCAACTGAATCCCAGGCAAATTTTACAAAATGCATTGCTTCCAGTACTGTTGTATTTCTTGTTGTGGTTTGAAAAGATGCTAACCACTTCTGAACGAACCGCATCTTATATTTTTGTTTCACGCATTTGGCGATGCCCTGATCAAGCAGCTGCAGGCGACTACTGCAGTTGGCCAGGGAAAAAACAATTTTCACATTCTGTGTCGCTGGGATGTGCTGCACATTTTTCAACGAACAGCATTTTTTCCTTTTCTGCGAACCCATTTTTGCATCCAGCATGCGTAAATATTGCTCAAATATTGGAGTTCTTACCCAGGTGTTTGCATTGGAGGTGTACTTGTAAGGAAACTTTTAAAGCAGCTTGGACTCCTTGCTTTTTTATGACTGCCAGTCATTTTTCTCCTTTAAATTTCAGGGTTTTGTTAGGTAAGATGTGAAAAAAACAAGCCTGTTTTGTCCACACTAAAACATCATGAGGACTGTACTTTTCGAGAAGCTGAGGAAGTGTCGTACTTTTCTACATTTCTGTGTCAATATTCACGCTAGCAGCCTCGCCTTGCATGTATCTGTACACCAGCTAGTGCTGATTCTTGTACTTCTCGATCCAACGATTTGAAGCTTTAAAATCTGTGATGCCTATCTGCACTGCTAAATTACAGGCCTGTACTCAAACCACAGTTCTGTCACTTGGTATGTTCGAAGGATGGGCTTGCTTGAACCACTTCAGTAACGCTTTCCAGTTCAGGAAACTGATCATCTCTCACAAGTTTCCTTTTCCCTCTCGCCCATTCTTCAAATGCACGTTCTATATCCCTCCATTTGCCGAGAATCATGTTCCCAGATGGAGGAATGTTCCAATTTCACCATATATCCATACGCTTCATGTGAGGATTACAGTCCATTGCTTGAATATATTCCAGTTTATCATCATTTGCTATCTGTTGTACTTTTATCTTATCCATTATGAAAAGCACATTAAAACAGGTTGTAAAAACACACCAAGTAAACTTCTATCACACCACTGAAATATACAAGAACGAGCAATCTGGTAAGAAAACGTGCACCGTACCAATGAGATGCTCCTGAATAGAATACGGTAATGAAAAGTCACCAAATCTAGCGAAAGAAATTCTGACACTGACAAGAATAAAACAATTGCTTGTTTGCTAGCTTAGAAGACAACGCATTTCTTAAAACGTTGAACTGAACAGAAATCTTCCGTCTACTGTATGTACTAGTGATGGGTCGTTCATGAACGAACTGACTCTTTTGAACGACTCATTGGAGAGAGCTAGCTCAGAGCTAGCTCTCTCAATGAGAGTCGACTCTTGTAAGAGCTAGCTCCCTCCTTGCTCCTTGAGAGCTAGCACGAGCCGACTCTTTTATCAACAGCTAGTCGTTCAATTACGAGTCGACTCTTGTATGAGCTAGCTCCCTCCTTGCTCCCTGAGAGCTAGCACGAGCCGACTCTTTCATCAGCAGCGACTCCAAGAAAGAGCTAGCTCGTCACATCGACTCTCGTTCATTTCTAGCCAATGCCATGCCTCAGATAATCACGTGACGTACTGAAGCAGCTTTCTTTTTTATAGGCTGCCCAGTGTAGCCTCTTCCCGCATTCAGTCAGTGCTCTGAGTGCAGTGGTTGTGGGCTGTTTGTTAGGTACGTTTTTGTGCCATAGTTCTGGCAACTTGCAACGTAACGAAACAATGAAATGAAATAAACAACATGTTATTGAGCAACACTTACCTGTTCACTTCCTGTATGCACTCATAATTTATGAAGGATTTAGGGCCTAGTATAGATCCAGTAGGTTAGGAGCAAATAAACGACACGAAGTTCGGGTTAACTAACCTCAACTAAGCACGAACAAACAGTCGCTATCCAGAATACTGAATATACCACTCGGCAAGTAGAAACTGCGTAGTTTTATTCTGTCTGAAATAATTAAGAAATACTCTGATAAATCCTCATCTGTTTCTTAAATGAGTTCGTAGTTATGAATTAACATATTGCCAAAATCTTTCGGTTTTACGGTACAGTGGATAAAATAATATACCGTAGTTTTAAATCGAATTAAGGCAAATAGAAAATAACACTAGTTTTGGCTTTAAAATATAGGCTAAATAACTCATACCAACGTGTATACCGCAGTACATTTTCAAATAATTATTTATTGACGTGTAAGAAGTCCGACTCCTTAGCTGGATGGTCAGCATTGAGGCCCTCATTGCAGAGAGTCCCGGATTCGATTCTCGGCCAAGTCGGGAATGTAATTCTTCTGGCTCGGGAACTGGGTATTTGTGTTTGTCCCAACACTTTCCTCTTCATATTCAGACAACACACCACAATACCAACCACCATAGAAACACGCAATATTGATTACATCCCTCCGCATAAGGTTAGCGTCAGGAAGGACATCCGGTCATAAAACAGGGCCAGCCGGGCTGAGTGACTCAAACGGTTGAGGCGCTGGCCTACTGACACCAACTTGGCAGGTTCGATCCTGGCTCAGTCCGGTGGTATTTGAAGGTGCTCAAATACGTCAGCCTTGTGTCAGTAGATTTACTGTCACGTAAAAGAACCCCTGCGGGGCTAAATTCTGGCACCTCGGCGTCTCCGAAAACCGTAAATGTAGTTGGTGGGACGTAAAGCCAGTAACATTATTACTTATTATAAAACAGGGCCAAATCCACATTTGCGGAACAGTTCGCACCCGCGAACCCACAAGTGTGGGAAAAGTGGTCGAAGCAGAAGAAGAAGAAGTAAGTTTAGATAGTGTAAGGAATGCCAATATATTGAACATATACGACTCATACGGTTTAATCGTTCTTGAAAAAAAAAAAAAAAAATAGAAGAGAGTGTGACCATACTGTACACGAAAAATCGGCAAAATGCTATGCGTACTGTAGTATACTTGGTTATATGTACATTTGTGCTGATAGTAGTTTCCATTATTTTCGTTAAAGATCGCGTTTAATCAGCTATGTTTCCTACGCTGCATTAATGTATGAAAGAATCTGTTGCCCCAACGCGGAGTGTCAAGTGAGAACTTTCTGCAGCTCCAGTCGAAAGACGATATTCTGATGACATCTTTTGAGTGAAATGTAAACTACGTGCACAGGAATAGAGATTCTTCTTATGCTTATCTGGATTCCCGGGGTCGAACGGAAGTATTGCCAATATCTCGAACATACGTCCCGTACGGTGCATTCAATCTTGAAAGACATCATTTTAAGGAGAATGGAACTTAGGCAAAGTAATATTAGACGTCATCAATCAACACTGTATATTTGTGACACGTTTCTTCGTTACTGTGTATGAAACTTTATCATCGGATTAATTGCGAATCTTGGCAGCAATGTACATTTGTTTTATTCCAAGAGTAGCGTACCAAACTGTACATTGTGTTGCCATCTGTTGTGTAAAAGGTGAACTATCTCGCACCATCTCGCTCCTTCAAATAAAGACGGGAGTCATGATTAATCAAGAAGATGTAAAATCACGCTATTTTGGGCACTTATGAATAAAAAACTCGTGGCTTAGTCTATACTATAGTAACTTACATCCCATTACATTCTTAAACAATTATTTATTAACGTGTAAGTATTGCCAATATCATGAACATACGTCTCGTCACGGTGCATTCAGTCTTGAAAGGCATCATTTTAAGAAGAAAGGAACATGGGCAAAGTAATATTAGATGTTATCCATTAATACTGCATATTTGTTAAACATTTCTTCGTTACTGTATATAAAGCTTTATCGTTAGATTATTTGCCAATGTTGCCAGAAGTGCATTTGTTTATTTGTTTTATTTCAAGAGAAGCTTTCTGAACTAGACGTTGTGCTGCCATCTGTTGCGGAAAATATAAACTATTTGCGCTATATCGTTCGTTCCCGGAAGTCATACAGAGCGACCGGAAGTCATAAAGAGCCGTCTGCCCAAAACCGGATGAACGAATGAACGAACGAACCTGGAACGGAGAGCGGCCTCTGACTTCCTGGCTCGCTCCTACCTTCCCGCTCCCAAGAGTCGACTCTTTTGAACGACTCTCAGTTAGGAGCGGGAGCGAATGAGCTAGCTCCCTCAAAAGAGCTAGTTCGACCCATCACTAGTATGTACTAATAGTTCAAAGAACAATGTAGTGACCGGATTAAGTGAAGGTCTACAAGGAAAATCAGCATAATCCGTAAGTTCTGTCGTTGCCTGTGCAATGATTATGCATACTCAACTTACTAATTTAAAACGTAAACAAAGGTCAGCTTGTCTCTACCAGTAGTTCAAAAAATAATGTAGCGACTGGACATAGCACTGTGCAAAGTCCAAGAAAATGTGAAAAAAGAACTAGAAGATCAAACTAGATCTCCGTCAAAACACACTAAAATCATCTAGTGTCAAAATATCAGAGAATAGGAAGCAGTATCACATCGTGTTTTCCAGATGCCACATTTTTTATTTATATAATGAAATATGAAGAAAATCTGTTCCCTAACAATTAGTACAAAGAAAATTTGATTATCGTAAGCGGTAATAAGAAACTTATTAAGGGGATATATTAACATGTACAGTATTTAGTAGGATTGGGACAGGGACTTGAGAAAGCAATCATATAAAATGGGGCAACGTGGTAACCGAGAGTGTGCTAACAAGATACCAACATAATTGTTAAAAGTTCTCATTCAGAAATTTGTCCCTTAACATAGTGTCCTATTGAAACAAGACAAATGGCATATTTACCCTATTCATTGTCACTGCCTTCAGTTTCAGAGCTATTCTCGCTTCCATCATTCTGGTCATCATCCCATACTGCATCATCCTGACTTCCGTCCAACGCACTTGTGATGCCCGTCTTCAAGAAATGCCCGCATAATCCAATCACACACGAGTTCAGCTGATGGTCTCTTTATTTTGCCTGCTGGTGTCAGCTCATTCTCCCCTCCTGCCATCCATTCGGCGTACAATTTACGTATGTTGTCCTTGAAAGGCTTGTTGATGGAAACATCTAAGGGCTGTAGACAATGTGTGAGTCCACTAGGAATTGCAGCGAGATCAGTTTTCATTTCCTGAAGAAGTTTCTTCATGTCTTCCACCATGTGTCCACGGAAACTGTCCCACACTAGCATTGCTGGGCGTCGAAGCAGTGCTCCTGGCCGTGCTTCCCACATCGTACGGACCCAGTCCTGGACAAGAGCTGTATCTTTCCATCCTTTCTCTTGAACTCCTGCATAAATGCTTTTGGGAAACTTCGCTTTAGGCACTGTTTTTCTTTTGAAAATAATGTACGGTGGCAATTTTCTTCCCTCTGTGGTTATTGCTGGCGTGACAGTGCAAAGCTGTTTATCACACCTAGTTGTACGAACAAGCACGCTATATTCTCCCTTCTTGTTGATGGTGGTGTTGCATGGCATGTTGAAGTTTATCGGGCTTTGATCTGCATTGCCAATTTGAGATAAGAGGTAATTGTTTTTCTTCCTCATTGCTATCCCATGGCGAAGGAAATCTGTGGTTTTGTCGCTGAAATCGCTTGGCACTCTCCATTCTCTGGCAGAGACATGTTCGCCTTTCCAGACACAATCCCTTTCGCGTCATGAATCTACGGATCCAACCCCGGCTCACTTTCAAATCCGAACAACTGATTCCTTATTTAATCGCTAGTTCGCGCTTTGAAATGTAGCATCTCATGCAATATACTGAAGCAATAATTTCGCAACTCTGTAACATAATGAAGCAACTCTTCTTCCAGCTCAGGAAACTTACCAGATTTCGGCCTTCTGAATACCTTACCTGTTCGGTTGGTGGTTTCTAGCGCAGCTTTCTGTTTATGCCAGTAGCGAACATTAAACTCAGTCACACTGAATTCTCGACAGGAAGCTCTATTACTATGTTCTTCAGCATACTTTATCACTTTGGGTTTAAATCCAGCCATGTAACTCCCACATTTCTTCATAACTTAAAAATCGACCTTCACAAGAAAATTTAACTGAGAAACAAGAATGAAAAGTGAAGACAGAATATACGTACCTGTCGACAATACAACAGATGGACAATACCTAATAACGTGATCACTTGACTGCCTGGACAAGGAAACACTTCCAGTTCACACGATCACCTCTGCCGGACAGGTAGGAATGAGCATATTGACAAAGACAGAAGAATATACAATATTAATAGAAGGAAGGATCCATCTTTCAATACTCTGTTATTAAGTTGAACCAAATAGAAGTTACAACCTGTTCATTTGGGACTGGTTTCAACACATTTGAAGTGTCATCATCAGCCAGATATGGAACAGTCATGAAATTTTTTACTTTAGAAACAGAAGAGTGAGAGGGATGGTGAAGTGTGACTGACTGGCTAGGAATGTGGCCTTGGGGCGGGGGTTTGTGAGTTAGATATTTTTGTTACAACAGCTAGCCTCAACTGTTCTGCAGATAGAAAGATATACAGCTTCTCCTTGTACTGTCACGTACAAAGTTCCATAACAGCAATTGGTACAATCCCGATATTTAATGTAGGTACATCCACGGAATACCCAAACTTTATTTCGTGTATGTACCGTATGTCTTTATGACTAAATCAAAAATTAATCTGAGTTATGTGCCGAGGATTTTTTCCCCTGCAGTTTCAATGTTAAAAATGGGATGCGAGATATACGCGGAGGCGAGTTATATGCGAGCAAATACTGTGTTATGCTGGATGGAAAGAAGATAGCAGCGTTGTAACTCGAGATGGCCATTGCTCAGATGAAATCACCAGTAGGATTCAGAAAGGAGCTCTGAGACAGCCAAATTCCTTTAATATCTAAGAAAATTTTGTATCAGGCTACTTGGTACCAGTAACAACATACGGTCTGGAAACTTGCACCATCAACAGGAGGGATAACAGCAGACTCCAGGCTGCAGAAGAGGAGACCCGATAAGATCCGGAATGAAAAGGTCTCCGAAGAAATCCAAGTCAAACTACTCAACAAAGTTCTAGCAACATCAAGATTTGTCACTTGAAGAGGATGGATCTGAAGAGGGTAGCACGAAAATGGTTTGACAAAGATCTGGAGGAAAAGCGACCTAGGGGCAGACCAAGGACAGGGTGGATTTCCCAAATAAAAGATGATCTGCAAGGAAGAGGAGTGGAATTGTGTTAAGTTGAGAAAGTAGTAGTAGTAGTAGTAGTAGTAGTAGTAGCAGCAGCAG
The DNA here is from genome assembly GCF_040414725.1 of Anabrus simplex. Classification (NCBI taxonomy): domain Eukaryota; kingdom Metazoa; phylum Arthropoda; class Insecta; order Orthoptera; family Tettigoniidae; genus Anabrus; species Anabrus simplex. The sequence continues at coordinate 69,508,988 of NC_090278.1, read as the reverse complement.
CAGTAGTAAAGTGTACTTGCATAGACATAAGTGGAGGGGACTCTTGCACTGCACCCAGGAAGCTGGAGACTGTTAAATGATGATGATGATGGTGATTATCATTGGGTACCGGTAAAAGAAATCTGGTGACACATTTGGTATGTACTGTACAAAATTAAAACTGGGCCATAGATTGTCTCCAGCAGAGATCCATTTATCTGCCATCTGGTAGAGCAAAATGGGACATCAAAATTGACTCGCAGGAAGCCAAAATGGCATTAAAACTGGCTGATGCCATATGTTTATTATTGGGGCTGATGACCTAGATGTTAGGCCCCTTTAAACAACAAACATCATGTTTATTATTGTGTGTATGTTCAGTTCTCAGCCCAAAGTCTAGGAACTGAGGAGTGGGGTAGTTTCCCATTGCTTTCCTCACTGGGTCAGAAGTTGCTATTACATATCAGTCTATCTACGAAGCCCACTGAAATACATGCACCAACCGACCGTATGAGCAACATTTTCAGACAATTCATATCAGGGACTTTCTGCGCAAGGAACGGTATTACTAGCATCGCTCATACCTCAGTCACTTTCATATTGTCAAAGCCAAGGATAGGACTGAGACAGATCAATGAAAGTGACAATTGCTCTAGCCCTTACCAGAAGACGTATTCTTCTTCTTATTATTCCATATGTATCATCCATTTCTGGGAATGTTTGCTTCTCTAGTGTAACCATTCTTTGACACAGTTGTTGTCGTATTCCGAACGTCGTTACAGACTTGTTCTGGCTATAGTGTTTGATTATCATATGTTGGCATGCAGTGCATATTGTACTGCTCCTCGCCATCGACTAAGGTGTTCAGCCAGCTGGGTCGTTTGCTCCAGGTTGATGTTGATAAGATTGATTTTTCCGCATTGGTTATTGAAGTAGCGAGTGAGTGGCGTGGTTTGGGGCACATACCTGTCAGCTTGCATTGGGGATATAGTGGGTTTGAATCCCACTGTCGGCGGCCCTGAAGGTGGTTTCCCATTGTTGTATGTATCTACGTATATCCTGCTCACAGTTGCCATCACTCATCACGATACTTCCCAAATATACGCCTTTGTTCACCACCTCATATCTGCCAATCCTGTTAACATTTGGCCTGTCCAGGTTTTCACAGTCCTCAATTATAAGCTTGGCTTGACCGGTGCTTATACAGCACTAACATCCTCCAGTGAACATATTTTAAGTTGTTCTTGGGTTGATGCAATAAAAACAGTGTAAACAGCAACGAAGAGGTTTGAGATCTTAATTCCACCAATGGACCTTCCTTTGATGCCTTTCATGATGTATTCACGATAAACATTGAATAATAGAGGTGATAGTATATATCATTTGCAGACTGCCTTCCTGATGCAGTGTCCCTTAGTGTGCTGGTGGTAAAAATAACATCCACTATATCCCCTGCCTGTTGTAAGAGGTGACTAAAATGGTCCCAGGGGCTCTTAACTTCTGAGTGTAGTTTGGTGACCATGACCTATGACATCCTTAGCTGAGTCCTAGGATTGCTTCCACTTATGTCGGGCTCCTCTCTGTCCTCTGTCCTAACTATCCTCCCTAGGTCAACTCTTTCTGTTCTGAGTCCCCGACAGTATTAGGTTTTGAGGGCTAGGATGACTCCCATATTTATGCCTTTCATGGCCCTTGTTTTCTTTGGTTGTGCCTTAATTTTTTGAAGTGCCAGACCCTTTCCATTTTTCTCTCTGATTAGTGTTAATAGATCGGCAGCCCTGAAGATGGTTTTCCGTGGTTTCCCATTTTCTCACCAGGCAAATGCTGGGGCTGTACCTTAATTAAGGCCACGGCCGCTTCCTTCCCATTCCTAGGCCTTTCCTGTCCCATTGTCGCCATAAGACCTATCTGTGTTAGTGCGACGTTAAGCAAAAAAAAAGTGTTAATAGAGGATGGTTGGCCAGTTTTAGTTCCTCTTAAAACCACCACCACCTTTTCCAGAGGTTTTCCCAACAATTAACAAGCGCTTTTTCATAATCTACAAAGCTGAGATTGATGTAGCCACAAAGATGCACACAAAATGCTGTCAATTGTGTACACTTTTATTTACAAGGTACTTGCACATATTTTATACACATGCACTGAAGAACAGTCATCTTGACAAACATTTGACTGCTACAGTAGCATGTCCCAACCAACTACCAACATAACCAATTCACATACTTGACTTCAAACACATGGCTAATACAACTTCCACACAAGTCTCATTAAAACAACTCAACTGTACTCCCAAGACTGCCTCTTTATATATGTTGCCTGGCCAGGCTTCTAGAAGAATATGACACAGCATGCTTTCTCATCATTTCAAGAGTGTATAGTACTCTCTTGCCTTTACAGTAGCTGAGGCCATTTAATTGGTGGGAATGATGTTCTATTTGCTATGCCTAATGAGTCTTCAGTAATTCTTTTCACCATTAATAGAAATTTTTACTTTCTTTTAGAAGTTTGGATTCTTCTCTTTTGTTCCTTTAACAGTCATTGTTTAAAATATATATATCACTGTTATAATTTGTTTAAAAGTCTGTGTGCATTCCTGTGAAAAGTAAGGAAATATTTCAAACCTATTAAAATGTGACCATGTTTGAATGATGTTCATATGAATTTAGAAAGAAGACAAAATATGTTCATCTTTGAAGATTAATAATTTCTACCTAGCACACTCTTAGTAGTTACACTGATAGATTTATAAAATGTTAAGTTGGAGAGATTGATACCTCTGAATGAGGGTGACAACTTGTGGAGTTGTGGTCACTAACTCGTATGAAGATCTATGTGGAAAGGCTAATGAACGTCATTCAGTTATCAATAAATGATAATGATTATCATATGGTCTTAGCTACCTGGCATTTTGATTTGATGCCTTGCCAGGCTGAGCGGCTCCTGACCCCAACTTGGCAGGTTCGATCCTGGCTCAGTCCGGTGGTATTTGAAAGTGCTCAGATACGTCGGCCTTATGTCGGTAGATTTACCGGCACTAAATTCTGGCACCTAGGCATCTCCGCAAATCATAAAAGTAGTTGGTGGGACTTAAAATATGTAACATATATATATATATTTTTTTTTATGTCATCTAGACTGCCTGCATGTTAATCTCAACCAGAAGTATTTTACATGCCGTCATTGAACGACTTTTTCCTGCCCTTGAAAAATCCGGCTACTGCTGTCACTTTTGAACCCATGATCTTGAGATCCACATAAGAAATTGATCTATTATTGTGTGTATGTTCTATAATGACCTTGTTTCTTCCAGGTGATAATTGGCCAACCACAGTACCCAGCCTTCTTGGACCATGCCATCAAAATATTCCTCAAGATCTTGCAGGATGGAGAGGTTCACTTCATTGGTGAATACAGTATCCAGGTAAAGTTCAAGCTCTAATTGGACAATTTCCCTTTTATATTAAAAAGTCAGTAAGGAAAAGGAAATGAAAAACAGGTTATGAATCAGATGATATCAAGATAACTAGGAGAGGAATATATACAGGGATAAAACTCTATGTCGGGTCAGTGGGGGGAAGATTGAGAGACAGAAGGACGAACATAAGAACACAGAAGTACAAAGACAGACTCCACATCTTCATAAAATGCTGTCGTGGGATAGTTGGGCACTCTCTCATGATCACATATTTTTATTTGTAGTGACGTCTTATTTTAGAAATCTACTTCCACTTTTTAGAAGCACATCATCAAGTGAAACCTTGATGATTCAAAGTGATTGGGACCAAAAAAATCAACTTTGAATTACATAACTTCAAATTAAACAAATTTCTGTGTAACAAAAAAATCATTATTTCTCAATCTATGCCTAATGCTGTTAAAATTTATTCTTGTTTTGTCTAGTAACATTATTTTTCACTTTTGCAGCAAGTTCGTAAACTCATCCTCGAGATGATACATCGACTGCCCACAAATGACACCTTGGTACCTTACGTTAAATCCATACTTGCTCTTATGATGAAACTGTTGGGAACGGAAAATGAAGAGAATGTCCTAGTCTGTCTCCGGATTATTATTGAACTTCACAAGCAGTACAGACCTCAGTTCAATGCAGAGGTAAGTCACCTAAATGTACTTTAAGTTAGATTAGCTAAGAAAAGAATATACAAGGGAAAAAAGGAATGGCGAGCAACTGTTGAGTAGGTAAAGATGTGTTATTGGTAGAATACATAGAAAGGAAGGAAATCATTACACCAGGCTGAATGCTGTATGAGTCACTTGGCCGGGCTGTTCTCAACGTGGCTCGTTTCATGCCACATTTTCCAGTTTCATTCTTCAGTTTAAGGACAGTTGGGACGCTGGTCTTGTGACCCATATATTTGGCTGGTTCGATCCTGGCTCAGTCCGGTGGTATTTGAAGATCCTCAAATATCTCTGCATTGTGTTGGTAGATTCACTGGCATCTAAAAGAAATCCTGAGGGACTAAATTCAGACACCTCCACATCTCTGAAAACCATAATAGTAGTCGGTGGGACGTATAGCCAATAACACTATTAGAAATCATTACACAAATGTAGAATTTTTGGACAATCTCCATCAGTGAAGAACAGGGGAGGAATAATAAGTGTTCATTATTGAAACCTGGATACTGGTAAAGGATAGAAGAGATTGCAGAAGGAGCATATATCAACAAATGCAACATGCAATAGCCGTAACTTGTCATTCACACCAGGCAACTAGCGGGGATATTCCTTAATTGAGGCCATAACTGCTACTTGTCCAATACTGTCCTTTTCCAATCCCATCATTTTCAAAAACCTGCTCCTTGATATTGCAGTCTTAAAACAGCTATGAAAAACATAATGTATGGTATTCACACAATCATAATACACTTTTTTTTTTTTTTTTTTTTTTGAGATGTCTTGATAACTGTTGTATTATATTCACGTGCAGGCGTGAACAAATTCTTGTTGGCACTGTATATGCTGTGAGATATGGCAGGAAGCCGCTGATGGAAATGAAAGCTACAGGTTTGTTTTTTATGCATTTTTCATTCAAAATTTTGCTTCCATTGTTTGAAAACTATTATTATTAATACTAATGTTAATTTTAATAAACAAGTTACACTTATAACACAGTTGTAACTATTTTTCTTTTATTCTTACGTTTTATGTATGCTTGTGCAACTTAGGCATTTGAAATCAATCAGAAGAACTTGCGGTCAATTGGTGATTAAAAAAAGTGGGATTGAATTAGTCATACCCAATCAGTGTTAATAAGTTCTCAAGTTCGGTCTGGTGTGTCTGCTTGTGTTAGTAACAATGTAAACATAAAGAAACAGAGAAATTCTATGATGCCTTCTTCAAATGCAAGTTGTGCTTCACAACAAAATCACAGTGTATTTAAAAGAAAAAGTGCATATTATATGCACTGGTATTTTTTCTGGATTTTAGGATTAGAAAAATTGTGGCACATTATACGATTGTATGCAAAAATGTGTCTAGACATTGGAAATGAAATATGGTATTAGTTATTTTATAAATGGACTTAAAACTCTTTTCATTATTTAATTGCTCAAATATTTTCAAACTGTTGAGAATAAATTGAAGGAATACCATGAATGTTGGGTACAAAAAACTAGAAACTTATGCTGTATTCAATTTTGAATTCTGTTGCATTGCTGTACTTCTACCAGCACCGGAGATCTCTGTAGTACTGTGGTCAGTGGTTGTTGACGGGCCGCGGAGATCTCAGTTTTTACGCATGGACATTGTTTGTAGCGTATTATGCTATCTGTTGGCTATAATTTTAACTACTTTCAATCATGTCGTGGAGGTCTGCTCCAACAGGGTGAGCCACATCGTTCACTAAAACAAGCTGTGCTAGCCATGATTACTGAATGTGAATTTTGCCTTAGGCACCTAACACACAAAAAACAATACTCACACAAACAGTTAAGCAACATCGGGAGTGGTCACCCACTGGATGGGTGTCCGCAACATGTACACACACACACATACATTCAACAACGATATGTTACTATCAATATACTTAATATCAATATACTGAGAATAACACACAACAGATAAATCAAATATACTGACAATACACACAACCGCATAACCAACGTTAAAGGCCGACAGAGGAGTCTCGAAGAGACACCGGTATCTGCATAACACTAACACCTATCTCTCGAGATAGGTAAAACGTACTGAGTCCTAGGGGAGTATAGGGATCATAGATTTTAGTGTTGATGCATTTTTTTAATTGTACGATTTTTGTAGGCGTGGAAACTTCGTATATTCATGGGTGTTCTTACGCGCAGAGAATCATTGTACAAGATGTTGCGCCCATGGTAACGTGCTCTATGTGACGACAAAGTATTTCAACATTTATATGCAGATTCATTATCTGATGTTCCACATGGGTGATGAGCTCCGAGAATTCTCGTAGTTTCTCAGCTAACAGCAGGTGACAGCCGGCAGTAGGTGACGGGTAACGAGAATTGTCACTTTTAGGCACTTTGTATTTCCTTGATTATTGATGAAATTGTGGGTGAGATTATGAGTTCCAAACGGTGTAGTTGTGGAATATAAATTATCGCTGCATCTTTCTATCTTTAAACCTTCAAGTATTTAACAAAATAATATTGGATATGTAGAGCTATTCCCTGGAGCTCTAGTGCAGATATCAACATGGCACGGCGTATTCAGTTGCCGACGACTACCAACAATTGTGATTAATTATATACAGACTGGTTGTAATAGGTACCGAGTGTCATTCCACACCATCTCTCCACTGACAGCTTGGAACATACCACTTACAATACCAATGTAGTTGGTTCGTGTGCTGGGGCGAAACGCTGTTAACCAGTAATGAGTTAGCTGGAAAATTTATAATGTGCAATAACGGACCAACTACATGGGTATTATAAATTTACTCATTTGGGACAAATATTTCAGGTTCCCTATGGGAATCAACATTTACACTAGTGTCCAAAAGTTAAGCATAATCACTAAACAAGGCCATACCACTGATAGGAATGTCAGACGGATTGCTGAACAAACGGAAGCTCACTCAAACACCATATGACGTCACACAACTTGTCCACAAAAGCAGTGTCAGAAAGGTTCTGATAGCTAAGGTACACGTTTGACAACAACTAACAAACCTTGGCAATGTCTTCCACAACAAAATGTGCTATTAATAGGGTGTATGGTTACCCATAACGGCCACACATGCTTCGCAGCGATGTGGCATGCTCTCTATCAGATGGTCCAAGAACTCTTGTGGCAGTCTATCCCATTCTTCCGAAAGGGCAATGCGAAGGTCTCAGGAGCGTCCATGGTGGAGGCCGACGGGATGCAATTCGCCTCCCTAATGCATCCCAGGCATGTTCTATAGGGTTCAGATCCGCAGACCTCGCTGTCCAGTCCATGCGATGAATGTCTTCCCCAGCCAGAAATTCATCCACCAGAGCAGTGCGGTGCGGTGGGGCATTATCGTCAATTAAGAGGAAGTCTGGACCAACCCCACCTCTGAAGAGTCGAACATGTGCTCTCAGTACCTCATCCCTGTATCTCCGAGCGTTAACAGTGTTTCTCGTACCACCCATGAAGATGTGCAGGTCCGTACGGCCATTCAACATGATGCCGCCCCACACCATGACGCCACCACCACCACCACCACCACCACCACCATACTGGTCCCGTTCCACGATGTTCCTGTGGTTGTATCAGCTATTCGGTTCTCTCCAGATTAATGTGTGATGGGAATCGTTCTGCAAACTGAAACGGGATTCATCTGTGAAGAGCACATGCCTCCATTCATTCATGGTCCATTTTCGATGTTGATGGCTCCACAGTAAATGGGCCCGTCTCTGTACTGGAGTGAGCGGGACGCACACCGCTGGGTGTTCTGAGCCTCCCGTACACAGTTTGCTAGGAAACGGCAACCCCTGAGACGGCTGCAAGCTCCGCCGACAATTGTCTTGCAGGTGCACTCCGATTTCGTTGGGCGGTTAAGGCCAGATATCAATTCTGGTGTGGGGTGGTTACCCTTGGTCAACCTGGTACTGGCCTACGACTAACATCTCCTGTGTCTCAAAATCGTCTTCAAAGCCCGGAAATGACACTTTGTGGCACATTCATGGGTACGGCGACTTCGGTCTGTGTCTGGCCTGCTTCCAGGCGGCCGAGTATTCTACCCTTTCAAAATGGGTTCCAAATGGCGTTGTTGTGCCATTATGTTGTCACGTTCACCACGAGGCTACACTTCGTACACTGTAACGTGGCAAACACGCCTGAGGGAATATGGGCGCAGGCACTGGCTGTGTTTACCTTGCAGTTACGCCCGCTAGTCAAAGCAGGGAACAAACTTTTCCTATACAGAGCGAACACTTAAGGTTGGTAGGTGCATATGTCGTGCGATTTGTGGTCTATTTCTTGTTGCCCTGCTTACTCGTAACTTATGCTTAACTTTTGGACACTAATGTATATCAACATACCACTTAGTCGAGCAGCTCATCTGCTTTCTCCCAAGTCTTCCCAGCCCAAACTTTGCAACTTTTATGTAATGCTACTCTTTTGTTGGAAATCACCCAGAACGATCATAGGTAATAAATTTCATATTAATCTGTATTGAAGAACAACAGTGTAAAACAAAAGCTAAAGGTTTCCACCTGTTCAGTACTTTAGCTTTTGTTTTACACTATATTTCACCCAGAACAAATCGAGGTGCTTTTCTTGGGATTTTTTCCAGTTCTTGAATCAAGTAATCCTGATGAGAGTCCCATACACTGGAACCATACTCTAATTTGGGTCTTACCAGAGACTTATATGCCCTCTCCTTTACATCCTTACTACAACTCCTAAACACCCTCATAACCATGTGCAGAGATCTGTACCCTTTATTTACAATCTCATTTATGCGATTACCCCAATGAAAATCTTACATTAACATCTAAGTACTTACAATGATCCCCAAAAGGAACTTTCACCCCATCAACGCAGTAATTAAAACTGAGAGGACTTTTCCTATTTGTGAAACTCATAACCTGACTTTTAACCCTGTTTATCATCTTACCATTGCCTATTGCCTATTTCACAACATTATTGAGATCATTTTGCAGTTTTTCACAACCTTGTAACTTATTACTCTATACAGAATAACATCATCCACAAAAAATCTTATCTCTGATTCCATTTCTTTACTCACATCACTTATATATATATATATATATATAAGAAAACGTAGTTTGTAAGTCTCAAAATGGGGTACATTAGACAACAGTTTCTGTAATTGGAAATGTAACTTGTCATTTGTATGTTTTGAAGTTGCACTTTTGCAGACCATTATTAATTTCCCAATAAAGTACATATAATTTTCGTGTTTTGTGATTGTCTTTTTGTAGTATTTCCTATTTGAATTAAAATGAAGGTATGTTTGGTTAAATCAATGTAGAATTCAGTGAGGAATATGGCCTTGAAAATAAGCATTAAGTTATGATCATATTGTGTGTTCCTGTTCTTATCTTTATATATGACTTTGTCACATATTTGTTGTTTAAAAAAAATGAAATTCATTTAATTTTTACAGGTCCAACACTTCCTAAATTTTGTGAAGAACATTTATCGTGAGTTACCTAATCACATGCACAAGATCTTTGAGCCACGTCCCCCAATGAAAGTTAACGACATTGCTGATGTCAACATTGAAGCACTGCTGAATGAAACATTTACAGTAACCGTGATCCAGACTGAGAAGAAAACGCCTAAGGATCAAGTATTGTCGGTAAGTGGGACAGGAATCTTCTATTAGATCATCTCACTCTGATAGTTTGGTATAAATTTCTTTTTTTCTGGTGGCTCAAACTGCACCAGGCCTGTTGGATTCAAATCTATTTGATATCTTGCCGTTATTTGACATTTGTCATTTACATGACAATTCTACGATTGAGAAGTATAGAATTTCCTTTTAGCTACGACAGCATGCTTATTATCATCATTACCAGCAATGCTTGTAACATATGTTCCTACTAGAGAGTCTTCAGATGACTGATCCACCTGATTCTTGAAATACACCCTTTATTACAGTGGTGACAAACAAATTGGCTTTCACCCACTTCCATTGTTCTTTTAGGCGGGTAATGCTGTAGCTCACAATGATCCCCAAAAGGAACAGAATTTTGTATGTACCTCTTTCTGTACTACATCTTTATACAGTAAAACCTTGTTAAGATGTTTCTGCAGAGGATAAAAAAAGGGAATGTGCTAAGCGAGAAAACGTACTGTGCTGTTGTGCCCCTAACTTACCTTGTGTACTGGCCCTTCATATCACTACCTTTCGCCGGTCTTGTTCTCCACAAACCAACTCCCATTTTGAATGATCAGCTGACACTCCCACCCCCTCTGACGTCGCTCTATGTCTCACAAATTCTAGAATGTTCTGTAGACCATATTACTCGTCACCTGACCCACCTGGGCAGGTTGAACGAGAGGCCGTTTCCCGCTGGATGTGAGAGGCCGTTTCCCGCTGGATGTGCGAGCACACCACACTAGACAGAGCTGGTTCTCTAGTCCCTTCGACTGCTGCTGTTTTGGTTTCAGGTGAGATATAAAGATCAAGTCATGTAAAAAACATCGTTGCATTCATCTTTCTAAATAATGATGGAGTTGGGAGAGTCACACAATTACATGGCACTAAAATCCATTTATGTAACCTTGGACTTACACGCTTTACCATATTTTGAACTACTTTACTCTTCAAGCAGATTCTCTCCTTACGTGTGTGCCATTATTCCTATTAGAACTCTTTTCGCATTGGTCGTGTCTCTCGGTTTCCTCATTCCTGTTCCGTCTCCATCCCTCATCTTGTTTGAAATTTTGTATGATTGTATGGTATAAGGTATTTGAAATTTAGCTGGCTTGTAAAGAACTTAACTACCGTTTTGATCAATCTCACTGTTGATTATTTTGAATTGGGTTACTTATTCAGTTAAATTTGAGACATGTTAACGATTTGGCATAAGTGTTTACTCATCCAAGGATCTGGATTATCTTTTCGTTTCATTGTACATCTTGTTACATCCTTTACGTCCGGGATCCCTCTGGGCTTTATTCTACTGCGCACAAAAGTGTTTAGTTGTTATTATTATTATTATCAGTAATATTTATGTTAATCCGGTACTCTGTCATTGAACCGTAGCCTCGGCCTAACATACTGTCACCACATGCTGGCAGAGTACTGTAATAACCTAGTAACAGTTGTTAACAACATAGTGACAGTGATAACAGTACTACTGAATACACACATAAAAGCTATCCAACAGGGATATGTAAACACTTGATAGGTTTTTTTGAACATGCGTGCATTTTAAGTCGTGTATGTACAGGTAGGTGAACGATATAGGCTATCTACCGTTTCTAGAGATGAGATAAGAGTATTAAAAGGTTTGAAAAAGAAAGAGGACAAATACGCAAACCTTGTCCGCTGTATTAAAAGGTGTGTAAAACACCAGAAACAAATATGAAAACATTTGCACTGGGGCCGGTACAAGTATCAGCGTATTATTGCAAGTCACACTCTTTGAAAAACAAATGTTAGCTGAAGCCTTATATTTCATACCAGTGAGTTACTAAATATTGTTTCTGGTCACACTCTTCGACTATGAATTATTTGGTGGTAAAACTTGGCCATGTGCGAAAGAATGACTTTCTTTGACCGCCATCTTGAATGCAGCAACACTTTGATCGACTGAAGTCGAAACTCGAAGGCGTAAGTTTCATAATGTGCGCCAGCCAATGAAAGATGCGGATGCCTATCCTCTTCCTGGATTTTAATTTTGTCCTCATTAGTAAGTGATTTCATGTTTTTATCAGTATCTGTAACGGCTTCCAGAAGTCAGATATCCACCACGCTAGTCAACTTCACACGATTATGTTCCTAATGCGCTGGTAGGCGATCATGTGACAAATATTCGCTACTCTTCCCTGTATCATTCAAGAGAGGATTAATTTCTAACTACTGAGAGAGTTTTGAATTTGCGTTCGGGACTTAGTGGGTTCGAACCCCACTTTCGGCAGCCCTGAAGATGGTTTTCCATAGTTTCCCATTTTCACACCTTAATTAAGGCCACAGTTGCTTCCTTCCCACTCCTAGCCTTTTAGCCGTTTCCTATCATGTTGTCACCATAAGACCAATCCATGTTGGTGTTACATAAAGCAACTTGTCTAATGATTGGTAAAGTTAGGACAGGAAGATATAGAGCAACTAAGTGCTTTCAAATATTTAGGAAGCATAGTAACGGAAGACATAAGATGCAAACAGGAGGTAAAAAATCGTATAGCAATTCCCAAGGAAGCATTTAATGAAAAGAGGAGGCTTCTTTGTGGTTGCATGGACAGGGGCTTGAGGAAGAAAATGGCGAAGTGCTGTATATGAAGTGGAGACATGGACACTGAGGAAAGAGGAAGAAAGAAGACTAGAAGCAATTGAGATGTGGATATGGAGGACGATGGAGGGGATAAAGTGGGTAGAAAAAGAGAGAAGTGAGGAGGTGCTAAGAAGAGTGGAGGAAGAGAGAGAGATATTAAAGGTAATCAGGAAGAGGAAACACAGTTGACTTGGACATTGGATGAGAGGAGATTGTTTACTGATGGATGCTACAAAAGGAACGGTGAGTGGAAGAAGTAGAAGATGATGATGATGATGATGATGATGATGATGATGATGATGATACCAGATGGTTGATAATATAAGGATAGATGCCAGTTATGAGAAAACAGAGAGGAGGTAGTAGGTGACAGGATTGCATGGAGAGCTGTCATGTGAAGACCTGCTCTAGGGCAGAACAGTAATGATTATGATGATGATGAATGGAACACAAAATACCAGCACAAGCAGGCTTGCTTTGTTATTCATCAATATCATTGAAAACCAACAAGCAAAACTGAACTTTGCTGAGGCTAACGGCTTTCTCCCCGAAAGTGTAATTTACTGTGCTCTGTAAAGTTCAGGAATTCAAGGCCTTTTCTCGTTTTCGTGCTACTTTCTCTGACCTGCCTCCTTTGGTGAGTGCTCTTATCTGTGTTTGAAATCACTTTCAGGGTCAGGAAAAATACGATAATTTGAAGTGGTAGTAGCGAAAATTTGTGATGTGGTAAGTGATGTATTTTTATATTAATTTAATACGACTTGAATCAGTGCTTTAAATTTATGACATGCTTTGTGAGAAAAATGTCTTCATGAGGAACGCACTAACGAGGTGTCAGAGCCGAGGTTGATGCACGCGGGCAAGACGTAAGAGTGAATGTTAAAAATTTTGTTTGATGGTCAATAAATGTGAGACAAAGATCATGGTTATTGATCGAGTTGGGTCTGTTGTACTAACAAACTTACTGTCTGAATAAGAGAGTGAATAAATTAATATGGGCTCTGTTATAGATAAAGATGATAGCTCAACATATGAAATACGTTTGAGAGATGCTGTATTGAAGCTGACAGCTGGTAGGATTGTGCAGTAAGCAGATGCACCAAGACTCTAGTTTTTCCAATTTTATTTTATGGTGCAGAAACTTGGACAGTTTAAGCAGGAGATCGGAAAAGAATTGATGTTAGATTTTTACATGTGAAGAATTATGTGTTCGAGATGTTGTCATCTAGGAGGAAGATGTTTTGCGTGGAGAAAAGAACTAAGGAATCAATTGTTTGTGAACTCAATATGAAGAAACAGCTATCGTTTTGTTACCGGAGAATAAAGCATGTCTTTAGTTACAAAGTACGTCGGCGAGAAGAACACCTGTAGGAAAACATTGTTCTGGGAAAAAGTTGAAGGACAGAGATCTCAAGGCAGATGTCCAGTACATGGGTAAACTAGATGAAAAAGAGAACAGAACCCTGGGCCATGAAACAGAAGATTGGGTGCAGTGGAATGCCAATTTCCATTACAGTCCTGAGGGACAGAGTTTATGACAGTGGTGAATAGACTTAGTGAAATATAAAATTACCTTAAAGCCTCTTTCTCTCTTTTACGTGACATAAACTCAAAGGATATGTAATAAGATTCTACCTTAATCTATGAAATATCACCAAAACGAGCTTTTTGTTTTTACTGAAGTTTTGAATATTTATTCTTTTTAAAATATCTGTACAAATGACTTTCTGTGAAGCCATATCTGGGAATTTATTTCAATTTTAATAATTTGCCCTCTTGTATTTTTTTCAGTACAATTTGATACCCAAAGCTACGATGTCGCTGAAAGTTCTTCAAGAGTTGCCCATCATTGTGGTGCTCATGTTTCAACTGTACAAACAGAATGTACACCAGGATGTTGCGGACTTCATCCCGCTGATCATGACCACGATAACACTGCAACCAACTGTTGCTCAAAGGTAAACACACCACGCATTGCCATATAATTAAGCTGAAGAGGGGTAAAATTGGAAAGAATTTTGATTTACCACAGAAGATTATGTAATAATAAGAGTCGGATAGCACAAACATTTAGCACATTTCATGATAGAAAGTTGCATTAAGGCCCCCATACACATGCAGACTTCTGTGAGACTTACCTGTACTTGCGAGGCAAGTCAGAAATACATGGTTGCCCACCTGTTCAGACTTAATGATTTGTTGAGATTAAAGCTGGATACACACTCACGTTTTATTTTTTATGACTGTAAACTGTGGATTTCTTATATACTTGGATTTTAAGGAAATATGTCGCAAGCTCCTTCAGAGGGTAAAACCAAAATACAGCCAAAACTGGTTCGGATGTTTTTTGTGGGGACCGGAAGAAGTTATAAGGAAGGAACATGCTAAAAATTGAAAAAACACTTACGCTGTTAAATTTAAGGTTAGGTTTGAACGTAAAAATAATTGCGATGAAAACAAAGAAACAAGTGTTTACAATTATAATTAATGAAATAAATAGTGATAATACATTTAGAGCAACAACATAGTGAAACATCAAGGAAAAACGTTCTTAGCGATGTGAACTATACATGTTCCTTACAATTATGTTTAAAGTTATCATAGGAATGTCCAACATCTGGGTGATTTGCACACGTTTCATGTGTGGATTAGCATCCGCTTTCTCAATAAACTTCAATTGTTCATTATTTGTAAACTGTCTAGCCTTCTTCTTCTTCTCCATAAGTGAATGTCCTGCGAACCACTGTGCGTAAGTACAGTAGGCGTGATTTATGTACGTTGTTGCACAATTCACTTACGAATGTAAAATTAAGCACCAACACTAGACATGAGCTTCTGTTGCACGATCGAAACAAACCCAGGCCCACATCAAAGACTGGCTTGAGACTGATGCTCCCTGCAGCTGTAGGCCGACACACTTCCGTGCATTGGGGCTGTGAAATTAAGTTCTCTACCAAATTCTTATCCAGGCCAGTTGTTGCTTGCGCGTCGTGCCCGCAACATGGCCGAGAATGCTGATACAAATGTCGTATAGTGGGAGTTACAAACGTACTACAGTGATGTAAATGTTTTATCAAGGTTTCTTTAGCATCTATTTAATAGGTCATGGACTGGGACTTCGGAATCATGATGTAATAACCCAAGGAAATGCGCTAGAGAGGGACGTCTTAACCAGTTTCGACTGTATCGCAAAGAAAACAGTAATGACAAATCCCATGATCATCTTCCTACTACATTAAGGTTTCTCGCTACAGGCCAAAATTACGAGGATCTGAAATTCTTCGTCACCATGTTTGCAGTCTCTAATTTCCCAAAGTAAAATGGATGACATGTACCGTGCAATAAACTGCGCAAGGAATTCATGAGAATTCCTCAAGCCAATAGAACAAGCCGCTTCTGTCATCGCAGTTTGGTCTGAATAGGTGAAAATAAACAAATCGAATACAATCCCAAGATCACTGACTGTGTGCAACCAAACTGTATTTACATTTTGCCTGAATGGGATTGAATATGATTGCTTGCCGTTTCATATTCATATGTTATGTTTTCAGTTTCTGCCACTGCACTGTCAGTTACTCTGTTCCCAGATGAGCAAGGTCAGTTCTTTTTTTTAAGACTGATTTCTTCTAAATTTCATTTCTGAGATTTTTGCTATGAGCCTTTCTTTCTTTCTTTCTTTCTTTCTTTCTTTCTTTCTATGCTAATCTCAGTCTATTTTCAGGAGTTACATGAACATATGTGGGTAATTATAGTGTATGTCATTGTTATGTTTATAGAACTCATCCAGATTTCAACAAAGAGGTGTATGTGGATTTTATGGGTGCACAAATCAAGACACTGTCCTTTTTGGCCTTTATCATCCGTCTCTATCAGGAAGTAGTTGCCCAACATGCTACTCATATGGTGAAAGGTCTACTGGGGTTGTTGTCTCTGTGTCCACAGGAAGTGGCTCATTTGCGTAAAGAATTGTTGATCGCTGCTCGGCACATCCTGTCCACCGATCTGAAACTGAGTGAGTAGCAGGTTTATTAGAGTAATCTTCTTCTTGTGTTGTCTTCTGTTTCTTCTTTCGACTGACTGTTGCACTGTTGACTCGAATGTTGCAGTCAGTCAATTGTGATGCGTTCTTAAATCGTTAGAAAGAATGTTTATTGATATTCTAGCACATTGAAGAACTTCTTTTGGGGAAAAATTTAAACATGTTGGAATGGCTTCCTCTGTTCACTATTAATACCCCTCCTTCTCCTTTTTATATTCTACTTGTTCAGTGAGTTCCAGTTTCTGTATTTCTTCATTTTCGTTTCCCTCATGCGGTAGTTCTTGTTCCTTCCAGTTGTGTTCCACTTTCTGTTCCAGCTCCTCTTACAGAAGTTCCTACTCTTTTTTTCTACAGCTAATGCTCATTCTGTTCCTAAATTCCGTTCTGGTTTCAGCACCTCTTGCCCCAGTTCCCTTTTGTGTTGCCTTGTTACCCCGTCCAAAAATAAAGAGTAATCCACCGAGCGAGCAGGCCATTTGGTTAGGGGTGCGCATCAGTGAGCTTGCATTCGGGAGATAGTGGCTTCGAACCTCACTCTCGGCAGCCATGAAGATGTTTTTCCGCGGTTTCGCATTTTCATACAAGGCAAGTGCTAGGGCTGTACATTAATGAAGGCCATCGCTACTTTCTTCCTACTCCTAGCCCTTTCCTATTCCATCCTCACCAAGCTCGATAGCTGCAGTCTCTTAAGTGCGGCCAGTATCCAGTATTCGGGAGATAGTAGGTTCGAATCCCACTATCGGCAGCCCTGAAGATGGTTTTCCGTGGTTTCCCATTTTCACACCAGGCAAATGCTGGGGCTGTACCTTAATTAAGGCCACGGCCACTTCCTTCCAACTCCTAGCTCTTCCCTGTCCCATCATCGCCATAAGACCTATCCGTGTCGGTGCGACGTAAAACAACTAGCAAAAAAAATTCCATTGTCACCATAAGACCTATCTGTGTCAGTGTGATGTAATGCAAACGGTAAGTACGGAGTAATCCTGTAGTTGAGTGAATATTCTACAGAATGTACACAAATGATGTCGTAGATTTAGATAATACCATATATGCATGAATTTTCCCCACATTATTTTTCTCTTAAAATCTGGTGGTGAAAAGTTGGCGTGCGGTTATTATTTGCATCAAGGTTGCTACAGTGCTCCTTGGCACACAAAAATCTGGAAGTTGGTACTTTTCTGTCTTCTCTTTTGGGTGCAGTATATGTTGCCATGCAGTGAGGGTTGTGCAGCTGTGAGCTTGTATTCTGAAGATAGTGGGTTTGAACCTCACTGTACCTTGCCCTGAAGATGGTTTTCCGTGGTTTCCCATGTTCACACCAGGCAAATGCTAGGGATGTACCTTAATTAAGGCCACGGTCTCTTCCTTCCCACTCCTAGCCCT
This sequence comes from Anabrus simplex, assembly GCF_040414725.1. Classification (NCBI taxonomy): domain Eukaryota; kingdom Metazoa; phylum Arthropoda; class Insecta; order Orthoptera; family Tettigoniidae; genus Anabrus; species Anabrus simplex. The sequence continues at coordinate 69,491,156 of NC_090278.1, read as the reverse complement.
TTCCTGTTGCATAATCGTCATGAGACATATCTGTGTCGGTGCGTTGTAAAGCAAATTGGAAAATTTGTGCGGTGGTAGTTTAAGTCGTAGCATGTGTTCAATACGGCGGATGTAAGCCGTTCACAACTAAATAAAAACTCCACATTTTTGATGAGGCAGAACAAATTGGTAATCGTACTGCAGGAAGAAAGTACGATGTAGATAAAATTTGTCGTACATGCAAAAAATAAAAATAAAGCTCATCTTGAACATACAAATTGTAACCGCTGAGCATTTTGGAGACATAAAGCAAAGTTTCCAGCATTCGAAAACATGGTATATGAATATGTGACTGGAAGAAAGGAGACAGTTTGGATGTGCGGTTATAAGTGAACTGTACCTGTTGAATGCTATAGTAATAGCAACAGAGTTGAAAGTGACTGGTTTTAATGCTAGCTGTGGATGGTTCGCACATCTTTTTGAGTGAAATTACTTTAGTTTTCGTAGGAAAATTATCTTTGTGCAGCATCTTGCAGCTAGTTATGAAGAAAGTGAACTTCTACGAATTTTACATAGGTTTGTGTCTGAGAAATTCGTATTTACTCTTGCAAACTGGTAATGCATAATACACATTGATATATTTTCATAATTTTGAAATTTATGATGCAACAAGTTGTTCAACAACAATAAAGGTGTTTTAATTTGTTCCACCTATTCAATACTTTTATTTTCACTTATAGTGCTTACATAAATAGACTCTTAGTTAAATGAGACATGTTTCGCCCTCAATTAAGGGCATCTTCAGCCTAAAAACAATCATCAAGAATACAACTAATATTAAAAGTGAAAGCTAAAAGTTTAGCCAGTTATTAAAATTCGGAAAATAAAAAAGTGATAAATGATACAATATATAAAGATGCTAATGAAAAACTGTCTATGATTAAACTATAATCTTGTCGGAGACTAAAACTTCTTCCATTAAAATTCCAATTAAAAACAGTTCATATAAAATATTAGTGGAAAACCAAAGTGGTAATAATTGGCCAATTGTATTACCTACCGGTGCTAAGGGCCACCTACAATTTTTCAACAGATGCCTCTGTCTCACTTTATGCTGACGAATTTCATCAGCGGCCTTGGAAAGATCGTATTTATGACAATCTTGCTTATGCTTGTGTTCACGCCCTCATGTCGTTGGCTTTATATTATTACCACTTTGGTTTTCCACTAATATTTTAAACGAACTGTTTTTAATTAGAATTTTAATGGAAGAAGTTTTAGTCTCCGACAAGATTATAGTTTAATCATAGACAGTTTTCCATTAGCATCTTTATATATTGTATCATTTTTCACATTTTTATGTTCCGAATTTTAATAACTGGCTAAACTTTTAGCTTTCACTTTTAATATTAGTTGTATTCTTGATGATTGTTTTTAGGCTGAAGATGCTCGTAATTGAGGGCGAAACATGTCCCATTTAACTAAGAGTCTATTTATGTAACCACTATAAGTGAAAATAAAAGTATTGAATAGGTGGAACAAATTAAAACGCCTTTATTGTTGTTGAACTGTAAATTTTCAATACGGACCTAAAATGAGGTTTATAACATGTAATAGCAACGAGTTGTTTCGTAATTTTGTAATTTATTGTATTGTAGTAATTACTGTTTTCAATATTAAATATTTAACAGTGTTATACCAATACCTTTCTAAAAAGTTTTAAAATTTTCCTTTCTAAAGTTTGGACGTGGGAATTATTTGATGGTGGGGATTATTCACATATGTATGGTATATCTGCAATGAATGATGTTAATGAGTTGATCCATTCAGTCGAGACTGACCTTTGGACACTTTACTGATCAAGGCACAACATATAGTTCTGTATTGTAATGTATCTCTCAGTGTGTGTATTCGTATCCTGGTATTGGCTTTCATACTGTCAAGGCAGTATATTCTTCGACAACCTGGTCTTCGTTCAACACGATTTGCTCTAAGCATGATCGGTGTTTCTTAAAAACCAGCACTTGTTATGACTGATGGGTGAAAGTTGCTGTTTTGTGATATTGTCTTTCAGGGAGATCATTTTTCTAATTGAAAAAAAAAAAAAAAAAAAAAAAAAGATGAAGCCATGGATAGTCCATTACACCAGATATTTAGGGAGGAATCTACTAACTGGTAGTTTGCAGTCCATGAGATACACTGCAGCCTTCAATATTTTTTAAAAAAATTCGACGAACTGAATTGCATAGCTCGTAATACCTTATTTACGCGAATAATACCCGCAAATTTTGTTAAGCAAATTGAGGCACGAAATTGGGGTGTCGGTTTTATTTGAGTCAATGTTGACATTTTTTTTTTTTTTTCAAAATCAGCCTTTCAAAAGTTAGGGTGCGGGGATTATTCGCGTAAATACGGTACTTCGAAATAAGAATGATTTAATTGTCTTTCAAACTAAATACTCTTTCGAATGATTTAATTGTCTTTCAAACTAAATACTCTTTCAGCAGTGAAATATTTACCCACGTATACATTTTCAAACGTTTTTCTTTGAAAAAAATCCATTGAAATGGCCTCCGTTGAAATGGCCTAACACCTAAAATTAACAACTGCTGGGGCTTTACCATAATTAAGGCCACGGCCGCTTTCTTCCCACTCCTAGCCCTTTCCTATCCCATCGTCACCGTAAGATCTATCTTCGTCAGTGTGACGTAAAGCCAATTGGTAAAAAAAACTGACAACTTAAGTACCATAAAACAAACTATGTTTGTACTGTAAAATACTGACCAAGAGTGCTTTGAGCCTAGAGCTCAGGAAGTGATTCGTTGAAGTAATTGTTTGCTTACCAAGATTGTATGGTGAGCTCGAACGTGGTCCCTGAACTCCAATCTAACAGGTCATATCAGCAAGCATTTTAGATGAGGTGGGTGGAGGTAGGGTTGGGCACTGTGTCCCTGTTTCAGTACACTGTGCCGGTGCACAGTTACGTCCGCTGTTCCGGAACACAGAGTGTCAGTTGTTCCGAAACATTCTCGACCGAGACAGTGACTCACTGTTCCGTCAGAAGCGCCACATGCACTGCACTTCGCCTACTAGCTGACTGTTGATACCGGCAGTGTGCTACCATGTGCTGGAGTTTTTCTGTGTTCCGTCATATCCTCTTTGTTCTGTGAGTTTTGTTGCACTGACCACGGGCCTTCGCTACATGCGAATAACTTAATGTGTTCTGTTTTGTTTTCAACTGTTCTGTAAGAGTGTTTTCATTGAAGCCTAGTAATATATACCATACGAAAGACTGTAAACTTTGCAGAATGTCACACGGGAGTCCTTCTTAGGGCTGTTTTACTAAATTAAACTGAACAGGGTGAAATGAAATTTATCCTATTTTGTTTGCAAAGGGATCTTCAACAGGGTTCTTCAACCGGCACAGTGATGAGACATTTTAAACTAAAACATCCCACAATTATTGTTTTCATGTTCTGCTTGTACATTGTGTTTAAATTTTATTTTTATGTTCTGCTTAGGTAGTTTTATTTTTAATCTCCTGTTCCGCTTGTATATAGTGTTTAATTTTTATCTTCGTGTTTTGCTTGCATGGGTTAATTTTTATTTTCGTGTTTCGCTTGTATATTGTGTATGTAAATAGACTACTGACAAATGTTTCTTCAACTGTGCGAGTATATTTTTAATTGTTGAAAATAACATTGTGACATTTGTAAACAAATCTACTGCCAGTGTAATTGTGACAGGTGTATTTCAGAATGAATGAAAACATTCTTATCCTAAAAAACAACATTTAGACATGATTTTTTGGGTGCTTATTTCAGAGTTTTGACTGCGTTTTCAGGTGCTGTGAAGTTTTATCTTGGCCCTAATTACTTACAATACAGGCCGATACATTCAGCTGGTGAAAGTATACTTGGATTAGTTACATTTAAACACCTGTACTGCCCTTGTAACCTTGTTATGTCTATTTCATATTAACCAAAAAAATCTCAACCTAAAAGAAGCTTGTAATGGTGATTATTGAGGGCAAATTTGAGCATTCCTTCACATTCCGTGCAGTTTTATGCTGGCTGTAACTGCACACAGCATGTCCGATACAGGCATATTCCCGCTGACACGGAGCATTTTATGTTGCCTCACAAAGTTCTCTCTGCCGCGCAGTTACAGTGCCGTGTGCCGGCACACTGTACTGAAACACTCCACCTCAAACACTCCTAATGTTCCAAACAACTGACTGTTCTGGTCTGCCAAAACCTAGTTGGAGGTGCCTGCTTAAGATTCCTTTTGAATCACAGATGCTGAAGTAGTAGAGTAGGTGAAAGAAGAGTACGTATTGGGCAGTTGCGTGAACGATGATTTGCCCGAATTGGGCATATACTGTGACATAGTGGCTTCCTAATAGAAGTCAGACAGGAGGGAAGAAAAATATACTCATACATTTTCTATGCTACACGGGAAAGCATAGAAACGTGGATATGATTTTGGGGTTAGAAGACGAGAGGGGAAGTACAGATTCACCTTCTTCTTCTTCTTCTTCACGAATGGGTCACCTAGGACCACACGGAATCAACATTTTTTCGGCCTTCTTTTTTTGCCCCTGGCCTATAGCACTCCAGCCGATCGGGTTCATCATGTCCGTCAACATTTACCCTTGACCGATTTGACAAGTGCCGTCCACCCTTTTTCTACGAATGTTCATGACGAGTCTCTTCCTACAAAGCAAGTACTTCTGTCAATTCTTCCTTTTGTACCTCATTTATGTATGTACTGTATATACTGAATTGTATGGAGGTTTTGTGCTCATTTTTCGTTCTTCAGTGATTGTGCACGTCTCCGGTTCTTCAACCATGCCGATCGTGTGGGTTCCCTTTCTTATTCCTGAAATCCCTGTGTTGAATGATGTGTATTTCGTTTCAATCTTGTTGATTTGGCGATCCTAATTCAGTGAGGTCTTTCTCTAATAATTTGTACCACTTTGGTCTAGTGACCTTGTTTTGTAGAAATTTGTGAATTTGATGTGAAAGTCTGTTAGAGTTCATTCATTCCAAATGCCCTGCAGATTGGATTTGTCACATTCGAATTGCATCTGTAATTTTGGAAATGTGCTTGTATTAGGTTTAGGGTAATGAGTTCTATTTATGATTCTTGGTTCTAAGATTTTTCTCATGATTTTTCGTTCTTTAATTTCTAATTGTTCCTTTAATTATAATGATAAAAGTAGTAGTAGCAGTAGCAGCAGAAGCCAGCCCTGTGGTGCCGCATTTATGTCTCTGCCTCTTATTTCTAGGTCCTGCGTTTGTTTTTAATGCCGTTTAAGAATTTTCATTCTGGACTGAGGAGTAGAATGGGGTTCACTTGATAGGAGATTTTTTCAAGCTACTAGTTAAAGGAAGAAAGTGCACAGTGAGAAGGTGATGCTACTGATGTAGTGTACATAGACGAACAGTGGTTGCCATGTCACACTTTTATAGACCCTCCAAAATAAGAAGTGGAAGTTCACAAATTTGGGCAACCAAAGAAGTGGGCTCTACTATGGGAGCTGAAGTGTTATCATCTGAGAGTAAACCATCCAGGATGGATAGATGTAAAATTGTTCTGATTTTATTTAAAGTTTCTCTTTCACTCTTCATCTGGTGCCATCTCCTTGTAGAAGGTTAACAACTGATGAGATGTTGTGCATAAATATCATTATCCTCTGTGTACGACCTGTGTTTATAAAGTGTTGCCATGTTGTTGTTTTTTGTCAGTTATAAAGTGAATTTTGTCTTATTTCTTACAGAATTTGTCCCCCACATGGATCGCCTTTTTGACGAGAATGTGCTGCTGGGGAAGGGTTGGACTACACACGAGTCCTTACGGCCCCTGGCCTATAGCACTCTAGCCGATCTGGTTCATCATGTCCGTCAACATTTACCCTTGACCGACTTGGCAAGAGCCGTCCATCTTTTTTCTATGAATGTTCACGACGAGTCTCTTCCTACAAAGTAGGTACTTCTGCCAATTCTTCCTTTTGTACCTCATTTACATATGTATATAGTGAATTGTCTGGAGGATTTTCCTAGTACTGTGTTCCCTACCAGCATTGCAATTAGGAAGTAATTTCTAAATTATGTGGTCATTTAGCATGTAGAATTGTATTAATGTTTGTTCACTGCAATTTGTTATACTTTAAGATATTACATGTGTTTTTTCACATATCTTTCTGTGTGAATGAAAGCTCTCTGTGGTTCCTTGGGTACATTTTGAGGAGCGATGGGCAACATTTGAAAAATAATATTTTACAAGGCAAAGTAGAAGGCAGAACTCCTTGAAAATGAACAGCAAGTAGATGGTTTAATCAAGTAAAGAAGATCACCAACCAGCTAGAAGACTGCGATGGGTGGTGACATCTTATGAGCGTTGTCAGATGAAGGAAACAAAGGAACAAGGTCATGACATTTAGGATACTAAAATTTTGCATGTCAGTCAGTCATCGCTGATCTGTATTTAGGGCTGTTGCCGAGTGACAGATTCTTTATCAGTTATTTACGTAGTCTTTTCTTAAATGATTTCAAAGAATTTGAATATTAATGAACATTTCCCTTGGTAAATTATTCCATTTCCTAAATCCTCTGCTTATAACTGAATATTTACCTCAGTATTCCCTATGATTTTCAACTTTATCTTTTTATGATCTTTCTTACCTTTAAAAGCTCCATTCACTGGACAAGTTGGCCGTGCGGTTAGAGGCGCGCGGCTGTGAGCTTGCATCCGGGAGATGGTGGGTTCGAATTCCACTGTTGGCAGCTCTGAAGATGGTTTTCTGTGGTTTCCCATTTTCACACCAGGCAAATGCTGGGGTTGTACCTTAAGTAAGGCCACTTCCAACTCCTAGGCCTTTCCTATCCCATCGTCGCCATAAGACCCATCTGTCGGTGTGATGTAAAGCCAGTAGGAAAAAAAAAAAAAGTTAAAAAAAGAAAAGAAAAAAGCTCCATTCAAGATTATTCGTCTACTTATGTCATTCTACACCATTGCGCTTAGTCGAGTTGTTTCATCTTGTTACTACCCAAGTCTTTCCAGCCCAAAGTTTATAACATTTTCGTAACACAACTCTTTTATCGGAAATTACTCCTAACGAATCGTACTGCTTCCTTTTGTATCTTTTACAGTTCTTGTATCAAGTAATCCTGGTGAAGGTGCCATTGGGGTCTTACCAGATGCATATGCACCCTTCCCTTTACATTCTTACTACAACCCCTAAATACCGTCATAACCATGTGCAGAGATGTGTAACTTATTTGCAAGCTCGTTATCCCAATGGAGTTCTTTCCTTATATTATCAGCTAGGTACTTACAGTAATCCCTGTGAGGCATTTTCAATCCATCAACACGGTAATTAAAACTGAGAGGCCTTTTCCTCTTGTTGAAATTTACAAACTGTTTACTATCATACCATTGTCTGCTGTCTGTCTTGTCAAGGTCTTTTTGCAGAGTCTCAAAATCCAATAACTTATTTCCTACTGTATAACATCATCTGCAGAAAGTCTTCTCTGTGGTTCCAGTTCTTTACTCATTATTTATATTCATAACAAAATATCAAGGTACCATGGTACTGCCTTGCTTGACCGCCCTCTTAATCTTCACAGGATCAGATAATGCTTCACGTACTCTTAATTTTCTCAGTTCATGCATTTATAGCAATAATTATTACTTTGATTTACAACATACATAATCACCTATCATTACTTTCTTTGCCTTTAGTGTCATGATATGTTCTCGCCCTGCCACCCAGTTTTGGGCTGGTTATGGTCTTGCACAGCTCTGGAGTGCTGTTTCCACAGGGCTTATAGGATAAGGCAGCCTGCTCTTTACTAGCCTTGACTAACTTCTGGCACCAAAATATGCCGCACATTATTAGTAATTTCAACAAAATTATCAAGGACTTCAATCTTTTTTGAACTTACTGAAATCTAACTAATTTCTTTTGTGGGTTTCAGTTAAGATATATTTATGCGTTTTCTTTTCTTCTCGTAGTATCCAGACGATGTCGTGTAAACTATTGCTGAACCTGGTGGATTGCATCAGACAGAGAAGTGAAATGGAGAATGGTAATGGTAGAGAATTGTTACTCAGAATGCTCGAGGTGTTTGTCCTCAAGTTCAAGACCATTTCCAAGATTCAGCTTCCTGTGTTAATGAACAGATGGTGAGTATACGGTTACTTTGTAAAATATATTGATAATGTCAGTGCAGGAAAAAGAATAAAACTGTTTCATTTCTTTAGGCAAATATCTTTGAAAATCAGTTCAATAATGTAAATGTTTTGAATATACATTTATGTTAAAAAGGAGTACATGTTTGTGATGAAAATTAATGTTGATGCCTGGTTATTGCCCAATATTATTTTGAGGATGCAAAGTATTCACTTAATGCAAACACTGTGAGGATGTTCTTCCTCCATTTCATTAATATATACAGAAGTTTACTTTCTTGTAGAATTGGAACTTTATTTTGTTTAGGTATATTCCTCTTCAACCATTCCCATTTTCAGACCCCATACAAGGTAGAGTAGTGTACCGAAACATGTTTGGATGTTTGAAGTGGTGTGCCACTCGTTAGCTTGGGAGGAGCCCGATACTTACAGCGAGTTAGGAAAATAAAATGTGCGTTATTGGAATCACTGTAACTTTGTAAATTTTGGGAATTTTGTGTACTCTTCTCTTGCACTCTTTTTACTGATCATTTTTTTTTTTTTAGAGGCTTTCTTTGGAATCCTCTCCTTTTGCATTCATATCAAGTTTCCAAGCCACCGAGCTCGATAGCTGCAGTTGCTTAAGTGCGGCCAGTATCCAGTATTCGAGAGATAGTGGGATCGAACCCCACTGTCGGCAGCCCTGAAGATGTTTTTCCATGGTTTCCCATTTTCACACCAGGCTGTACCTTAAATAAGGCCACGGCCACTTCCTTCCCACTTCTGGCCCTTTCCTGTCTCATCGTCGCCATAAGACCTATCGGTGTTGGTGCAACGTAAAGCATCTTGTATTAAAAAAAAGTTTCCAAGCCATCTTAGCTCTGCTCTATCATTTCTAACATGAAGTTGGAAATAGGAAAGAATAACAGAGAAGCATAATTTCTTCTGAAATTTAGGTCTGGTTATCACTGTTCTGTAAGGAATGTTTCTGTGGAATTGATAACATTGAGTAAACATAATTTTTCCTAGCCAGCTCCTGTCAAAATTCTTATTCTTATTAAATAACTTTATTCATCAGTTGTGTGTCCTTCATTTCCTCTGTTGATATGTAGGCTCCTTTTCTCCTATTTTTTAAATTCTGTGTTGCTAATACTTTAATCATGCTAATCTTTTTTGTCTCCTCCCTTCACCTATGTTTATCCAGCTTTCTTTTTATACTACACATCCTACATCAGGATCGAAGACCTGTCCTCATGGCCTCTTGATGAGTGTTGATGCTACTCGGTTTTTAATTTTTCATGTCGTCCTGTCTTCTTTCTATTGCTCCCTCATCCAACGCTGACCTGTCGTGGTGTGTATCAGAATGTCCCTGAAATTCTTTTGTGTGTGCGTATTCTCACCACTTCCCATTTTCTGACCTCACTCAGTAGCATGTGTGGAACCTGCTACTTACAGTGATTGGAATGTAAAATGTACAATATTGGAACCACTGTAACTCTGTTGTTTGAGCACATTTGCTCACAATATTTTGGTACAATGTAATTCACTCCCTCTCTACTTTACAAAATACCTTTGAACCACGTGAGTAGATTCACCTTATCAGTGAAATCTGGAGGCACCTGTTACACATGTATGTGACTCAGCGGAAGCATCAGTCTGAGAGGGGGTTCACATAACAGGTGTACACACAGTATGAAAATATGACACCGACACAAGCTTCCGCTTCAATTGCTACCACTGTACTGTGTACGGTGAACAATCTGGTGACGAATGAACGTTATTAGTAACGTCTAAATTGAAACCTTCATTATTGGTAAAGTCTTCCTCGTGAACAGCGGAGATTTTCTTCTGAAGACGCAGAGCAAAATTCTCTGCAAAATGTAAAGAATTTCACCTTATTTCCTTGACACGGCATAAGCCCAAAAAGCCTTTGTCTTGTCTTTAAGTACGGGCCGTGAAAGCATCAATGGTAACAAATTTGACATAGTTCACAATCCCAACAACAAATGGTGGTGTAATGCGGAAGCAGCGCAGAGGTACGACACTCCACATCTGCCAAAGTTTGGCGCATGCTGTACTAGCATGGTATTCCACGCTGTCGGGTTAATGATAAGAGAAGGAGATCCAATCCGATTATCATTGTTGTTGTTGTTATAATCTTCGAGAGATGACATTACTGCTGCAGGCTGCCCAAAGGATGGTTGGATCCTCAGCAGATCTATCATCAACTTTGATAGTAAGTGTAGGTATCACTGAAGAGGCATAGTAGGAAAGTGTGGAGTGAGTTAGATTCCCGTTGCATTCATCACTGAGACAGCACAAATCAACCAACCCTATGAGTGTCACTTTCACATCATTGATATGGGTGCGGAGGGAATCGAGTTACTGTCATTCCTCATACCTTTCTTTGGACAGAACCAATTTTCTCTTCTGATTTCAGTAAACAGACAATGGGAAATTCAACAGCGGTGTCTACAGTCCTTAATGCCAACAGCGTAACAACTGTAGCAAAGTTGAACAACCAACCTGCACAAACGGCTAATCAGAATCCACCATTCACACCTCTCATAAACACTCCTGGCACCTCAGCGCCTGGGCAGGAAGGAAATGTGGGTACTACAGCAGCATCACTTCCAGGAACACCAGACCGAAACCGTCAAATTCTGATGGGGACCACCAGCTTGCCATTGGACTCTCCTCAAGGTTGGTACCCGATCATGTTATTGTAGATAGTGGCAAACATCTTCTACTTCATCGATTTTCTGACTCCCTGTCAGGTATTGAAATGGAGTAACTACTTCCATTTCTACCTCTTGTTCTCTCTGAACTCAGTCTGCCAGTGTTCACCTTTCCTCTTGTGTGCTTGCTTCTTCTACCATACCCACCTTTCCGTTGGTTTACGCCTAGGTCTTGTTCTCTTGAAAGGCATCAGATGTGAAGTTCTCAGTAAATATCTATGAAATGCCTACTTTGCAATTCCTTGACATTTTTCTTCAATATGAATCCTATTCTAGGGAAACTAATACCAGATTTCTTAAGTTTTGCTTCTCTAGAAAAACAAAAAGTAACAATACATACTGTATTATAAAAAATCTCCTATGACTGGCCTCTGCAGACTTCTTTTTGTTTAACGGTTCATCATGAATGTTGCGACACATGTACTGTATTTTCTTGCATAATTAACTGTTCAAACCAGTTCGACATGTGCGTGTACGGACCTGCAAAATATAAACCAGGAGCAGTTTTACGTATAGCTGTACGGACTAGGCTAGCAATGTTTTGGATGTACATCTGCATGCCATCTGTTGATTGCCAACGTGAACTTTTAGCACGGCCCGCAGCACAGGGTATCATTCTATGCAGGGGAGTATCTTCTACTGCAATACGGCATTTGTTGGCATAGAAAGAATTTGTTTCATCAACGTCGATCATTGTAAACATCATGGCGGTATCCTCACATGGTCTGTATTTATCTAATGCAGCTCTCGAACGCATACTGGGTGAAAGTAGTGATGAGAATTCTTTGAGTGTTAATTAGAGCATTAGTGATGATGATTATGCATAATAGGAAATTATGTGTGATGTAGATAACTATAGTAATATACGTGAATGCTCACCCGAGTGGTCATGGACACCTGTTGATTCGAATTTTATTCCAACAAGAAGGTAATTAGGCATTTTTTTTTTTACCTTGCATGCCAGGGTATGTAGGTACAACATCTGCATGATATGAACTGCATATCCATTTAATTTGAACAAAATCAGACAAGTTGTTTAGAAGTTATAGCAATGTTTGTGACAGGATGAAAAATTGTGATATTTTTCTAAAATTTATTACTGCTGTAGAGTAAATCTTGGCCAACTTTTAATACTGGCTTGAAGAGTTAACATGCTTTTCTGACGAAAAACACAGGCAAAAAATTTGGGTGCATTAATTATTCATGGAATTCAGATATACAAAAAATTTATTTACATTTAAAAGGTACATCAGACATATACAAAAAAAAAAATTCAACTTTTTCAGTTATCATCATCTGGGGTAAAATTATGGCATAAGTTTTCTTCTGAACAGTCAGATAGTGTAGGTCCTACACCAGGCAAGTTTAGTATAGACCCTGTATCAGGCCCAGTTGAACACGCGGGTTTGAACTATGGGCACTGGAATATATTTCTGCTAATGCGACACCTGACATGAAATAAATATGAATTAACTAAAGTAGTAATCACATACATAATAATGAATAAAATAAAAAAAATAAAAAAAAGAAGTGTTATCTTTTATAGGCTACTGTCTTCAATTTCGCTACCATCACTGCAGGAAGAATGGCTCCTGCAATCGCTGCTCATCAGTCTCCTCTATCATACTCGAGATTCTCGCTTTGTTGAAGGTCTTTTTGATCATCTTCAAAGACATATTGCAAGCACGCAATATCCACTCGCAAACGAGCTCCACCAGTTTCGATTCCGAATCTTTCCTTTTGGAATACGTTTGTGCACACTTTCCGATATTGAGCAGAACTGACAGTTTTTGCACACCTTCACTGGTTTATTCGTATTTAATCAAAACATGCAAGGGTTGAAATACTAATATCAGTCCTTCAGGTATCACCGCTAAATCGGTTTTCATGGTTTTGAATAATTTCTTAGTGTCTTCCGTCAGGTTGCCAAGGAAATTGTCCAACACGAGGAGGGCTGGACATCAAAATAGAGATCCCGCTTGATTTCCCTAAACCATTCATATCCAATGTTGTATGAGTGATGTGTGTGCCAGCAGCTGTTACAGCAAGCGATATAGTACTTCGTAGTTTCTCACTTCCAGTAGTGCACTCAGTAACTCACTTTCTGCTTCCCAATCACAAAATGATGACAATGACTTTTTGGTCAAAATCATACAGCATTCATTCGTCTGTCAATTTCCATCTTCTGAAATGTGTCTCTTTATATGAAGATTTTTTTTTTAAACCCTTAAATAATAATAATCCAGTGGCCTGAACTGCTGTGCCATATTGCAGACATTTTACTTTGAAGCCATTTAGGCTGCCTCCATGTCATTTACAATGTTCTAT